>NC_081561.1:149552498-149576307 GCF_022355385.1 Mustela nigripes | reverse complement strand
CCATCACCCGGCCAAACCTCTGGTGGTGGGCCCAGACTCAGCAGTTGCAAGGAGGGGCTGGACCCCAAGAGGAGGAGCCAGCGGGACCTCTCCTCCTGCTCATTTCTGCCTCTGACCCAGCGACCCTCAGGGTCACAGCAGCAGCTCCCAGTCTGCCCGCAGAGCTCATGCACGCTCCCCTTTGTCTGCTTTCACAACCTGAGTTGGCTGACCCAATGTTCGAGACCGGGGAAGGGTTCCTCTAGAACCCTCTGTGTGGTGAGGGCATGAGGCTATCTCCTCTCAGTGGGTGTCGGCATCTTGTGCCGAACCGTCGGTAAGCCGCAGGCCTGAATCTTTCTGTCTTCCCCAGTGATGAGGAAGAAGTCCCCAGGAGGTCTCCCTCGTGGCTGAGAAAGGGGTCAGCACAACTGTGGAACAGAGGGCCTGTGCCACCTGCCCATGTGCCTTCCTGCCCTCCCGGCTCCAGACGGGGGGTTCCTGCACGCCGCCCCCTCTCCGCTGGGCTGGGAGAACCCCCAGGGAAGGGCTGCTGACCTGGCCCGGCAAGCAGGTTCTCGCCTTCGGTGCTTTCAGGCTTTGGCTTCATGGTAGCCCGAGAGCATGACCGGCCCTGCCAGCATGGTCGGGCTGCCACGGTCGGGCGGGATGGTGCTGGCATCCCGGCGGCTGAGGGGCTGTGGACCTGGCCGGGCTTAGCTCTGCCTGCTCCACCCCAGCCTCCTCCCCTCCACACGAGTCAGTCTCAGATAAATGCCTTACGCTCCAAGGCCGGCTCAGGGTCGGCGTCTGGAGACCCCGGCCTGCAGGACGTCAGGGCAGGACCTGGGCCGGCGGGGAGCTGTGGCATCGCTCACAAATGCTTAGCATTTTACTGCGGAGTCTGCTCCGACCCAGGTTCCTGCGTTTCCAGACGAGCAGGGCTAGCAGGTGACCTTGTCGTCGTCAAGTTAATGCACGGGGGCCAGAGCACACGGCGCTGGGTGGACGGCTCCTCACCGTCCAGAGCCCCTCTGCGCCCCACGCATGCTGAGCCCCGTGTTCAGTGTGTGCTCAGGGGGGCTCTCCGCCGCCTGTTTTGTGGGGCACCAGGCTCTGCGCGGTGGGTTTGTTCGCGGATCTGGCAAGTTACGCAAAGTGCTCTCATGGTCACTCACAGCTTCTCTGGTGGCCTCTCGGTCTCTGAGGGGAGTGTGTGTCTCCCCCCCCCCCCCCCCAGCCAGTGAGGGGACTGTCAGGGGCCTCTGGTGACTAATTAGGTTCTGCGGATGCGCTGCGGTCCTACATTCCGACAGGTTTATGATCTCCTCTTGTCTCTTTGTCCGTCTTCCAGAAGTGTCCCTTCTGTAGGGTTAGTGCTTCTCGCCTTCAAATCCGTTTTGCCTGGTGTCAGTATCCTGGTTCCATTTTCGTAATATTCTCCCTCCGTGGATTTCCCCCTTCTTTTATTTTCAGTTTTTCTCTTTTGTTTAAAGTTTGTTTCTTATAAAAAGCATGTGAGGTGACCCTTGACCGACATGGGTTTGGACTGTGGAGTCTGTCTGGAACAGGCTTTTTCGGCATGTAGGGCCCGGGGCTGTCCGCGTGTTCTCTCTGGCCACAAGCTTTTCCGTTCTCCAGCGGCTCTGCCGTGAGAACACGGTCTGCAGCGCGTGCGACACACAACGCGCGTCTGTCAGTCAGCTGCTCTGTCGGGGGACGGCTCCCGGGGGACAACAGGCTCTGAGTGGCTCGGTCTGGGGGCTCAAAAGTGACAGGCAGGCGCCCCCAACCCCGTGTTGTTCAAGGGTCCTTTGTACCGGGACTGATTTTTATTCTTTATAATGAAGAGAGTCCCTTAATGGGTTGATGGGTTTGCAGTTTTGTGAATTCTGGAACTCAGTTCTGCCTTCTTATCCTACAGCTTCCACCACAATGTGTTTCATGTTTCCTTCTACTGGCACCCCCCCTTTGTTTTGTAAATCGATCGTTTCCTTTTTAATGTTTTTTCTATGGGTTTTGAAGTCACACAGTATATTTCTATTTCTTTAGTTTTTATTTTTATAGTATTAGGACAAATACATAAATTGATTTCTTTCTACAACTGTCTGGTCCGGTGATTCACGTGAGAAGAACGTCCCTTACTCCAAGTTTGCCTGGAAGTTCCTTTCTCTGAACCTTCCCCGGGTGACGGCTTGGCTGGACCCAGCACTCTCGGTTCAACACGCCTTTGAGCACTTTGAGCCTATGAGGCCCTTTCCTTCAGGCATCCAGGGCGGCTGACAATAATCTGGGCTTCTCTTCTTTTAGAAAACTCTTTTTCTTTCTTGCGGTTGTGAGGATTTCCCCTCTGTTGAGGTTCTTCTGTGCCTGTGGGGTGGGCCTCGCTGACCTGCGCTGCTCAGCATCCGAGAGGCCCCGAGGACGAGCGTGTGTTCGTTGGGGGAAACCCTGAGGAACTGCTTTTGCACGTAACGACTTCACATCATTTCCCTTCGAGAGCCCGAGTGAGCATGTGTGTCTCATGTCCCTTCGCGTGTCTGAGGTCTACGCGGTCCCTCAGTCTGTCCTACAGCACGTTTACTCACTGCTGTTGTTTCCGATCTAAAACTCAAAATGTAAGTGAATCTCGCAATCCCAACACGTCTGCTCTTAATTTCCAGTATCTCCACTTGGTTCTTTTCTGTCGCCACCCCCTGTGATTCGTGTGTGCCGTGTGCTCCCGGCCCGGCTCAGAGATGTCGCCGGAGGCTTACGGCGGAGCTCCGCGCTTACAGGCCCCATGCCCCGCGGCCCCCTTACGGAGCAGCCGAATGCTCTCCAGGAGACCGTCCCTTCAGACTACGCTCCTGTGCAGAGTCTGCTCGGCGACAGCGGTGAAAACCTTTTCCAGGACTTGGTTTCCAGGTGGGTCCGTGCGGGGGATGGCTGTGATGCTGGTTTCCAGGTGTGAGCCCCCGCCTTTCTCCGGCCCGGTTACTGTCCCGTCTGCTGGGTGAGAGCGGCTCTCTGCAGAGGCTGGGCAGGCTGGCTCCTCCTGCGGGGTTCCCTCAGGCACCCCCACCCCGCACTCCCCACTTCTGCGTGGCTGTCCCCTGAGTCTTCAGTGCGAGCTCCTGGGTTTCCTCCTGCCCCTCACCTCTGTGGAGGCCAGGCCTCTCGTCTATTATGTCTTTTCCTGTCATTTTTGGGTCCAAGGTAACGATGAGGAAGGACTTCGCTGTATGCTTGGTTTACAAACTTAAAATTGGAAGCATTTCTAGTCTTTGAAATAGAATTAATAAGTTATAGTCCACACAAGGGGCACGTCTTCTTTTCAAATGGTTTTCCTTTAGGGCTAATTCTGTCTGTTCTGGAGGAAGTGACTCGTAGGGACATTGATCAAGAGACTAATTATCTGCTAATTTTATGTATGTCTTCAGGATGTAAAACTTTATGTGGATGTTACATAAACTGCCTATAAAATTCTCTTCTTGAAAGATGGTCTTCCTTCAGAAGAAAATAAAGACCTACTGAAGAGTGACTGCTGAAAGGCAGGTATTTTGAGGGATGCTGCCTAGGTTTTATGTTTCTTGATATTTTACTTTAGTTGTGTGTTATACATTTTAGTTTAATAATTTTGGCAGTTTCATTTGCTTAATGGACTTAGTAAAAATAGTTCAAAAGTGATCATGCATGATTCAGTGAGCTAGCATGCCGGCATCTAGTCCGGGCCAAGCACAGATATTTGTGTCGTAAACGAGAAAGACACACCTGGGAGAGGCTGGGACTTACTCACCGGATGTCAGCTCAGGCGCTACCTTCCGCTCAGCTGTTGATCCTCAGTCGGAAGATCAGTATTTAAGAGGCTAACGCTTGCCTCTACTCACGCGCTCGCAAACGCTACACCATGCCTCTGGTGTGTGGGTCTGTTGGCAGCCAGCGTCACCGTGAGGAGCCAGGCAGGTGCTCGGCCCACACCTGCCCTGCTCCAGGAGGACGGCTGAGCCCAGAGCTCCACGCTGGGGGTGACGGGGCCTCAGGACTCTCGGGGGAGGGGTGCTGGACAGCGAACGTTTCTTGGAAGAAGTGCTAACTTTACAAACACTATGAGGACACGGGCCGTGTGTGTTCCTGAGCAGCCCGTCTCAACCTGCTCAGGCCGCACGGCCTCCATGACCATTCCTGACCACAGCAATCTCACAGGGCTGAGCTGGGCACGGACACCTGTGGAGGCAGTCTGCCTTATGAGGCCATGAGGCCGGGAGGAATCGAGGAGCCAGCCCTCCAGGGTTGGGGGAGAGGGAGGGGCCCTGCTGGAGAAGGCCCTGGGGTCTGTGGGACGGAGGGACTGTCAGTGTGGCTGGGTGGAGCAGAGCTGGCCGGGGCCGGGGGCTCAGATGATTCCCATCTCACTCATGTTCACAGCTACGGGTTTTGTTGCAAGAGGAATTACTACGAGCCCCAGAGGAGACCCATCAGGGAGCGGCATGATTGGGTGCGAGCTGGAAGGCTAGTTGCAACTTCTCATCGCTAGAAATGCCCCTCTCCAGAGGCGTCACGTGGCATCGGCCCTTGTCCTGGATATCAGAGCTGGTGAACTTCAAGTGATGGATGTCCCAAGGCTTCTGGGGCCGAGATTGTTGCTCAGCGGCAGTCAGATGCCCAGGGAGCAGTGAGGACTTGGGGCTGAAAGCCAGGCCCCCGGTTCCCAGAGCATGGTGGGAGGCATCCGCTGGCACATGTCCCGCTTATCCTGACATCGTGACCTTTCTTTGTGCTGTGTCATTTGGGAGTCCTGGCCCCACTCTTTCCACAAGGGCACCATGACCACGGCTTCCACTGTGGAAGTCTGAAAAGCCTTTGTGGAAGCTGTGAGCCTGGATGGACAAATCTGTCCTTGGAAAGGGAATTCTGTGACACCTGACTCTTCCCAGGACCACAGGTCTGGTAGTTTCACTGCTTCCCAGAGGGGGTGTCTGGAGGGAAATGACTTCCAGACTGGCCTCTGGCACTCTGAGCTGCCCCACCTGACTAGGTGACTTGCGGTTCCAAGAATGGCCAGTTTACAGCGTCCACCAGGCTGGGCCAGAGTCCCCAGTGTTCACTCAAACACCAGTCTAGATGTCACCATGATGTTCACATTGGAATCAGTCCACTTTCAGTAAAGGAGATGACATTGCACAAAGTGTGTGAGCCACATCCAAGCAGTTGAAGATCTACAAAGAAAAAGATGGCATTTTCATGGGAAAGAAGAAATTCTACTTCCATAGAAATCCAGGCTGGGCTTCCAGCCTGCTGGCCTGTTCTGCAAAATTCAGACTTGTCAGCCCCAACAACGGTGGGAGCCAATTCTTTAAAATAACCCTCTCTGTATGTACACACACTTGCTACGCTAGTTTGCTTCTTCCGAGAAGCTTGGATGTTACAGTTTCCCCCTTTGCAATGACTCAAGTCTCTGATACTCAATGCCAGTAGGTACTATGACCTTCCTTGCCTGACGCCAGGTCCTTCACGGCAAACCGGCTCTAGTCCTGACTCCGTCAGCACTTCTTGCACAGTCTGTACTGTGTGGATGCAACTGGGCAACTTAGAAACACAAGAATGCACTAAGGCAATCAGTCTCTGCAGCAGGAGCCCTGAAGGGTACCTCATGGCCTCCAGCATGTTCAGTGTGAGGCTGTTTTGTCCCTCAGCTCCTGGGTGCTCCTTTAGAGAAGGGCTGGGAGGATCTCAGGGTGACACTTGTGCCATTGGTCACCAGGCCACGTGGTAACATCTCCATCAGGGACACATCAGGCTTATTTTCTGCCTCTTGAACCTGAAAACTTTGCCCACTTCATGTGAAGTGGACGTTTTATGTAGGGCCCTCACGGCCATGAGTTCAGGCAGTCTACAGTGTGGTCCTGCCCCACCGCTGAGGGGAAGAGGGGACCTTGGAGACTGGCCTGCGTCGTGGGGATAGGTCGGGGTCTCGAGTCCATGTCCGTCCTCGTCACAGGCAAACGCGTTCACCGCCTTCATTGTCAAGCTCTGTGATCGGGTCCGTGCAGCCCCTTCGACGAGGGTGATGATGCTACAACCAGGCAGAGCACGGGCTCCTCTCTGCCCAGCCCGGGAGGCTGTTCCTGCAGCACGGCGGGAAGAGGAGGAACAATTTTACTGGGGCCTTCACAGCTCCGTGGCGGCTGTCCTCCGGGAGGGCCCGTTGGGACCCCGAGGCCCGCTGGGAGCACCATCTCTCCTCTGCCCGGGCTCTGTTCGTCCGGCATCCCCAGGCGAGTCTGATCTGCTTCCAGTCACAGCGGCGTCAGCGGCGAGGGGAGGGCTCGGCATCTCCTGTCTTTGTCCCCAAGGAAAAGTGAAATCCTGACAGGCGTGCTAATTTAGAGTGGGTCCCCCACGTGCTGGACATGAGGAGGCCCAGTGCGCCGGCCTCTAGACGGCTGTGGCCCCTTGCAGGAGCATCCTGGGGTGAGAAGTGCTGGCACATGTCCAGAGCCCCTCTCAGTGGGGGCTGGGCCCCGGCAGGGGGAGCGGGAGCTGCCCTGAGGCTGGGGGACCCCTGCCTACTCATGCGGGGTCTCTCAGTCTCACCCTGCTGCCCAACACCCGCTTCACACGGCTGCAGCCCCGTGGTGGGAGGACCCTAGTCGCCGTCCGGCAGGCGGCGATCAGGTCCGTGCAGGCGTGTGAGAGACGGGCATCTCCTCTCTCTCCAGCTTTCCTGCTCGGCAGAGCAAGAGCAGCCCCGGGACACAGCTTCAGCCTGGGGTCTGGCCCGCCGTGACCTTGCCAGAATCCGGCACTGCTGGTCACCCTGCCAGGATTTGGTCGGACCGCCAGCTGCCATGCCACATGAGCCCGGAAGCCCCGGGGCTGTGGCTGCACGTGCT
The DNA here is from genome assembly GCF_022355385.1 of Mustela nigripes. Taxonomy (NCBI): domain Eukaryota; kingdom Metazoa; phylum Chordata; class Mammalia; order Carnivora; family Mustelidae; genus Mustela; species Mustela nigripes. Next base: position 149,569,453 of record NC_081561.1, on the reverse strand, counting down.
GCCGACGGGGGTCCTGGCCTCAGACTCCTGTGTCCTCTGTCCCCTAGGCCCAAAGTGGCTCGCTGGTGCCGTCCGGCAGCAGGATGGCTTCTCCCTAACTGTAGGGTCCACAGGCTGCCCTACCAGGGAGGCTGTGAGGCCCAGCACACCCGCTGTGTCCCAGCCCAAGAATCTGCCGTGGCCTGGACACTTCACCGGGAAGAGTGGCTGAAGCTTTCTGCCTACACAGTGGTATGTTCTTGGGATTCTTTGAAGGTTTTGATAAATCAAGGTTTTTATCTTTTATTTTATAACACGTTCTAACTTCTGTGTTGACCCGATATTTTGCAAATCGAATGACATGTCAAGATAGGTTGTGAGGGAAGCAGAGGTTTTGGCAGGAGGCTCGTTGGCTGCTGTCCAGATAGTGGGGACCCCTGCCATCACTGCCTAGGGCTTGATGCCCGTGTGGCCTGTGGGCTATCCTGACTGCAGCAGGGTCTGGGCCTCCCCCAACTGCACCGAGAAGCCACAGACCTGCCCGGAGACTGCGTGAGCTCAGCCAGAGGAAGGACTGGGCTGTGCCGTGGTCCCAGTAGTGGACCCCAGCACCGGCAGCGGGCTGCCAGGAGGAATGTGTTAGAATGGGGGCCGGGGACGGGTCCGAAGCTCTGGGCTCTGAGAAATGTTCTTGCTGGACGGGAGGCCCTCCCTGGGGTCGGCCCATGGCTGCCTTGTGACACCTGAGGAAGCCTGGTGCAGCCTGGGGGCGTTGCCTGCTGAGAACTCAACACCAGCAAGCCAGCTACAGATGTTTGCTCTGCGTTATCGCCATAGTCCGTGGATTTTTGGTTGAACTTCAAGAGAAAGCCTTGTTTGCAGTCCCTAAAAATTATAAGCTTGTAGCTGCAGCATTGTTTGAATTGTATGACAATGCACCAGGATAGGGACCCATCATTTCTAGTCTCCCTCAGCTTCTGAGCAGGTTCAATTTTATATACAACTGAATTCCCGCACACTGGAGAAGAAAAAGAAGCCGTCTCTGTGAGCACAGCTATCACAGCGTAGAATAAATATGGTAGAAAATTTTTTTTTTGGTTTTTATCTCTTTCCCAATCCCTCAATTGCTACCTACTTTCTGTTATTTGAATAGTAAAGTGAATATGAAGAACTAGATGGTGGTGCAAACAAATGTGATAATGTTTAATGTACTTTTGGTTCTACTCATACTTTTTTGTACAACATTAAAGAATATGAATTTCTTTCTATTTGTATTTTTTCCCTTTTTTTAATTTTCACATTAAACTTGTAAAATTCTTAAAAAAAAAAAAAATTCAGGACTCGGGCCAGGCTGGAAGACGGGGTCGTGCGGGGCGAAGGCGGAGGGGGCGCCGACTTCCCTCCTGCGGCCGAAGAGACGTCCACGGGCCTCGTGAGGCGACGCTCGCTAAACTTTTATTCCGTTTCCACTTGGTTTGCTGCTATAATTCTGTGTACGAAGTTTAATAACGTGACCCCTGTCCGTTTCCTCTCTGGACATGGTGCTTCGTTGTAGTCCGGGGTGGTCGCCGAGAGTGATGTCATCGGGTGGAGGCGCGTGTGGGTCCCTGCACCCCCGCGCCCCGGGCCCCTCGCAGACAGCGGGAGGCGGGCAGGGAGGCTGTTTCCGGGCCGAGCGGTCGTGCGGTCTCCTGTGGCCTGCGGAGATCCTTGCATGGCCCTTTGGTGGCACCCGGACCAGGGGACGGCTGCTGGGAACAGTCTGGCCGAGCACCCGGCCCGGCTCGGTCCTGACCAGCTGGGGTTGGCGCGGCGCAGAGCAGGAGGCCCGCTGCTCTGCTCAGAGAACCCCGCTGACAAGCAGAGGTGCCGGGATCCCTGGGGTTTGTGAGGAGTCGCTCAGGCCTCTGGCTGCCGCCCACGGACTTTGTTTGGGGACAAGGGTCTGCCCTGTCTCCCTCTGCGGCCCGGCCTCCCAGAGGCAGAGATCGCAGTCTCCTGCCAGACTGGCAAGCCCTGCACGGGGTGCTGGCCAGGGAGCCCCTGTGTCTGAAGAGGCGAGGGCAGCGGCGGGTAGGCACGAGGGAGCCAGCGTGGCTCGGCCTGCACAAAGCGTGCTTGGGTGAGCGAGCAAAGCGTGTGGGCATGTTTAGCGGCAATGGCTGGTCTCAAAGCACACAGGCATTAGGTGTCTGCACTCGCCAGCGAAGCACAAAGAAGACAGGACACGAGGTCGCTCACCGTGAAAGGCCGTCTGGCTCTCCCTCTGGGGAGGTGTCCTGCCCCCGTCGGTGGCCCTGGCCCACCGCCCCACCGGGAGGACCTGTCTCACCCACTGGCCGGTCCTCAGATATCTCTCCCTCCTTTCTCAGGCTGGTTTCCAGGGGTCTCTGTCAGGCGTGGCCCTCAAGGCCGCCCCTTCTGACAACCCCAGTCTCCTCAGATGCGCAGCTCCAGGCCCTGCACCTGCACTGGGGCGTCCGAGGGCCCGCCCTGAGCTTGTGTGCGTCCGATGGGTTCTCCTAGAGCTTTCCTCAAGCCGGTGGTCCATGCCGCTCCGGCGGATGTCTCTGGGGCACACCAGGCCGTCTGATCTGGGGCCTCTGCCCCGCCCATAGGTACCCCTGCACCCCGTTTCTCCTGGGCCCCCGGAGGGTCTGCGGACCAGACACCACATTCCCATGGTCCTCTCACGTGGCCGCTGGAGGGGTCCCAGCACCCGTGGGTGGCATCTGAGCTCTCGGCCTGCCCCTGCCTGGCCGGGCGCTCTGAGGCCCGCCTCTCTGCAGGTCCTCAGACTCCCTGCCCCTCCGCCTGTTTCCCCAACACCTGACGGTCCGCCCTCACTTAGCTCACACCCGCTCTGCTGTCAGCCCCACAGAAGAGCCTCTCCCCAGCCAACTTGCCGACTGCATTTTCTCCACGGCATCCACCGTCCATCACCTGGCAGGCCTCTGACTGCGGGCTGTTCCCAGAGAAGAAGGGAGCCCAGCGAGGCAGGGTGGGTCCCTCGCACCAGGCGGGGGTGCCTGGTGGTGGCTCTCCCCGAGCAAGTGGGTACAGGGTGCCCTCTGCAGGGACCGGCTGCCTGAACCCTGAGATGCGTGCTGCCTTCCCAGCACGTGTCCTGGCCCCTGCCCTGTGGTTCTGTGGGGGCTGCTGTCAGGCGTGGGGGGGCGCCGACAAACTGAGAGGTGAGTGCGGGAGTCAGAAGGAACAGTCAGACGGAGGAGACATCCCAGCTGGGGTTGGACAGTGATGGTGGCCTCAACGAGGCGGGGCGGGGGGCAGGATCCTGGGGGGCCAGGGCAAACGTGAGAGTGGCCCACATGGTCCCTGTGTGGTGGCCCTGAGGCTGCTGGAGATGCGTGTGGACATGTTTGGCCAGCTGCCTCGCCGTGCGGCCCACAGCTGACAGAAGCCGCACCCTCCAACGCCCTGAGGCCAAAGGAAGAGCCACGTGCAGCCCTGATGAGGGAGACCCCCGGGGTGGCCGCTCAGTCCTTCATCTGTGGAGAGGGCACGGGCTCCCCAGGGCTGTGGTGTCGGGGTCGCTAGACTGTGGAAATGAGCCAAGTCCCGTTCCGCAATCGCAGAGCTGGGCGCATCCGGCAGCTGGTGAATAAGCAGGGTCCGCGGTGGGCTGATGGGGTCTCCCCGCAGTTCCTCACCCCAGCACGTCGGCATGTGACCTTCTTTGAAACAGGGTCACTGAAGATGTCGTGCATCACGATGAGCACAGGGAGCAGTGACGCCCGGGCGCGGTGACGCCTGTCCTTGCGGAGGAGGGCCCCGGCCCGGGAGGAGGACGGTGTGAGGACGCCCGGGAGAGGGCCTGGGACCCGTCCCGCACTGGACGCTGTGGCCGGGGCTCGGCCTCCCGCGCGGGGGGCCAGCCTGTGTGCAGGGACAGCCCCGTCCGCACTGCTGGTCATGGCTCCCCGGTGCACTGGTGGGCCAGGCACCCGGTCAGCGTTGGCCCCTAGGGGTGTGGGCACCAGCAAGGGTGGGCCGTGTCCCCAGGTATGTGGTTGTGGGGGAGGCCCCCCATGAGCGCGCTTCAAAGGCTCATCAATTCCCATGTTTGCGGGACGCACATGAAGCCCATGTCCCAGGAGGAGCTCAGGTGTGCCGCGGCCTCTGGCTCAGACTCCGGGACGGCGCCGTCTCTGCAGGCGGCCGTGTCCGTCCTGCCTGGGGTGTCCGTCCTGCCTGGGGTGTCCGTCCCGCCTGGGGTGTCCGTCCCGCCTGGGGTGTCCGTCCCGCCTGGGTCTGTCATTGTCTCACCTTCCTGCCTTCACAGGACTTCGGATTGGACTTGGGGAGAAGGGCTGGGTGGCAGGTGCCGGCCCAGGACAGCTCCAGGGTCAGGAGAGGCCATCACAGGGCCATCGGGCCGAGGCCTCTCAGACCGAGCGTAAGCGAGGAGCCTGCTGCCCGTTGGGGTGGGTGCCGTGCTTTCCCTCCAGCGGAAACAGGAACCCAGAGGAGCCTGAAGGAGTGAGGTGGGAAGCAGGACAGGGTGGGGTCTTCTATCCGCCAGGAACTGGCCTTCGAGAAAGGCTGCCTTTGATGGTGGAACCCAGCTTGCCCTCTCTGCTGTAAACATCGGTTTTTAAACCGTTTACACTAGGCTTTCCAGGGCTCAGCGGGAGACATCAGCGTGGTGCGACCAGGGGTTTGGCCATTTGCCGGTCTCACCGAGATAACGAGCCCACACCCGGCTTCTGCTCCGGGGCCTGGGGCTGGACCCGCACTGACGCCGTGTGCAAGGCCGGACTGTCCCGTCCCTCTGGCTCTGGCACCACAGTGGCCCTCCCTCCCCAGTCCCCGGGAAGCCATCGCGGGGATGGTGTGGACGGTGCCCAGCTGTGGTCCGTCCCCCAACACCGAGAAGACCTCCGTGAAACACTCAGGGCAGCCATGACTCATCGGGCCCCCGGCCCCCATGGACATGCTAACGCAGGAGTCTCTGCTCCATCTCTGTCCGACGTCTCATCCCTGCGGTGGTGGGGACAGGCCGTTCTCCGCGGGGGGGGACGCTTCGTGCTGATGAGTGTTTCATGGGAGAGAGGAGCCAGCAGTGGGTCATGTCGGAGCTGTGTGTCCTCGGGGAGAAAGGATGGTTTCGTTTTAAGAGTCTGACTGCTGTTCTGCGAACCGAGGTGGACAGATGGGTGGTGGGGCGAATGGCCCTGTCCCTGGGAAACCTGCAGGGAATGCTTCAGGCAAAGCCAGCCAGGAACAGGGTCAGGGACCTCATGGCCCCTCGAGCAGGGAGCCCTAGGCAGGCTACGACTGTGCGCTGGGCACATCCTTCTTTGCAGGGCTCTGCAGTGGCCGGACTGGGGTTCATGCGTCCAGCGGGAGAGGCTCTAAGCCCGTCTGCAGAGCTCGGCGACCCAGGATTACCTGCAGAGACACCTAGGGTTCCTGCACACCCGTTTCAGCAGGACAGAAACAAGATCGCTTCCATTCTTCGCCGAATGTGGGCTGTTAGCACACGGTACTCCCAGCCGAGCCGCAGCTCTGCTGCCTAAACAGGGGCCACCCCAGGGCGCAGACCCCAGGCTGCATGCCCCGATGCCTCCGGACCCAAGACAGGCCAACACCACACCTGTGAGTGCAGACAACCCTGTGTCTACACCTGCATCCATACCCAGTGGGAGGGCCTAGAGACACTGAGTGGACCCAGTTCCTAAGTTTTAGCTCAGTCCGCAATTTCCTAGGGATAGTTACACGGTTGGAGAAGGGGAGTTCACGGGTCAGAAAATTCTGTGGAGCTGGGAAAGTCAGATGGTCATGGACTCCTATGTAACCTCCTCTTTGTCTAGGTGTTATTGCTGTACAGGCCAAGGTCGTCCTCAAGCCACTGAAGTCATGACACCTAAACTAGGAAGATTGCCGTGATTTCTATTCAGCTACATTAGGCCACAAAGTGGGACTTGTGCACTGTTTCTCCTGCAGCTAAAGCCAGGATGTGCTGTGACGGTGCTCACCGGCATCTCCTCCAGCTGGACGGGTCCCCAGCCCTGTGGGGGTCTCGGTAGAGAGCGGCCCTCCTGCCACAGCTGCCGTGTGTTGGAAACACACCTCCTGAGGTCTCTGCATCTGACTGGCTTGTGACGGAGCTGTTCTGCCTGGAGCAGACCCTTGTCCGGCTCTGGTCGTGAGGAAGGGGCTCCGCAGGGACCGGGGGCTGTTCCTCCGCTGTGGGTTTGGCTACAATCTAGTGGAGGGAGATCTGCCCCATCTTTCACTAGCGCTTTCCCCCAAACACGCCTGACCTCAGGCAGATCACGAAGGAGCTCTCCCTGCCGTCAGAAGAATGTTCTGGCTCCTTGCGCAGGAGTGCCAGGTGGCAGAATTCCTCATGGGAATTGGGCCCGTTTCCCAAAGAGAGTTTTGTGGAACCCCAGTTCTGGCAGGGGTGCTCGGGGTGCAGGGGCTTAGTACATGTGGCTCACCCCGCCCGCAGGCCACCTGCTCCAGGAGACCCCCAGGGAGAGAAGCTGTCTGACCACGGAAACACGCCGCCTTTATTTTTTTGAGAAGTAAGTAGAAATACCGACCACGGGTTGTTCTGAGATTTTAGGTGAGCAAAGGAAGATATTTTTAAACTTTCTTCATCTTCCCCTTTGAGACCAGAGGCTCGGAGTTCACCTGCCCACTGCTGCTGCTGCGTCCACATGTGGGGCAGGAGGACGCGCCAATCGTCCATCTGGAGCACAAGCTGCCCACGGACTGTGGTGCCAGACCTGCCTCTTGGAGGGTTTCTTTTTTCTTTTTTAATAGATTTTATTTATTTATTAGTCAGAGAGAGAGAGAGAGAGCGAGCACAGGCAGAGAGGCAGGCAGAGGCAGAGGGTGAAGCAGGCTCCCTGCCGAGCAAGGAGCCCGATGTGGGACTCGATCCCAGGACCCTGAGATCACGACCTGAGCTGAAGGCAGACACTCAACAACTGAGCCACGCAGGCGTCCCTCTTGGAGGGTTTCTTAAACGCCCCTGTTGGCTCCTTCAGCAGCTGAGCTCCGGGGATGACCCGAGAGGAAGAGGACTTCGGGCCAGAGGACGGCGGGGAGCAGGAGGGGGGGGTCGTGTCCTCCCCCGCCCCCGGCCCCCGGCCCCCTACCCCCCCCCCTGCCCTCCCATCCCCCTGCCCCCTCGCCTGGGCGACCAAGCGCTCGCCCTGAGGATCCTGCAGGAAGAAGCCAGAGGTCGACCCCTCCCTTGGCGGGCCGCCACCTGGCCTCCGAGCAGAGGAGCGCCCACCGGGTCCCGGAGCCCTTGGGCTCCAGGCTCAGAAGGAGCTGTGCCTCCCTGTTGGGCTCATGGGGTCAGGAAGCTTCTTCCCTGACCCTGAGCAGAGCAGTGCGAGTCTGAGGTGTCTGGTGGGGTGAAGGGGAGGGCGAGGGCTCCCGGAGCGAAGGAGCGCCCGGGCTGCGAACTCATTCCTGTTCATTTTCCGTTCCTCCTTCTCCTGAGAGCGGGGGTCGCCTTCCTAACGTGTTGGGAAGGAATACCTCGAGCTGGAGGCCTTTTGAGAGTGAAGATAGAGACTCTCCAAGCGTTACCGCAGGTTTCACCACGTCGCTGCTCCCGCAGCACCCGCCACAGCCGCGGCACTGCCCCTGCGTACAGACCGCGCTGGACGCGGTTCCCACGGCAACCGTGCTGTTGGCTGACCCCACCGAGGCTGCGTCCCGTTGAGAGCACCTGTCTCCCCTCCTGCTGGCCGGCTCCCCAGACGATCGCACTCAGCTGGGCCGCAACCGCCCGAGGCCCCCACGGCCCCAGGCCCGGCGGAAGACGCGCGTCCAGGCGTTGCGAGCCCACGGAGGGGAGGCCACCCCCCAAGTCCCGCCACTCCCCCTGGCCCGTGGCTTCCCAGAACACTGTGTTTTTAAAGCCCCAGGAATGCAGTGTTTGGAAGCAGAGTCTCCCTTCCTGGACGAGCACATGAGATGGGGAAGCTGTCTGCGTTACGGGGTGTTTCTAAGTGGATGCTAGACCTCAGCCACCAGGTCCCCGGGTGGCTGGGTGCGCAGCTGGAGGGCCACCCCTGCCGTGAGGGTTTTAGCCACAAGCAAAGGGCATGCAGGACCCAGGGGACACTGGGAAGTCTGGGGAGTCCACCTCTTCTGTTTTCTCCCTGGAGACCCTGCAGCGATCCCACGTGCCTCGTGACCTGTGTGCACTCCTCCCTCAGACTGGACGCCGGCACCGCCAGCTGGGCAGCTTTCCCTGTAACCAGGAGAGCGAAGGTGGGAGTCGCAGGTGGAGAACCACAGGCTGAGGTGCTGTCCTGCCCTCAGAGGGAGGAGGGCCCATCGGGCCAGGTCAGCGGGGAGGCCTCGCCCAGGTGCAGGTGGACTGGGGCCAGGATGTGAAATGATCGCCGCGCGACCATGCAGATGGGAGTCGAGAGCGAGGCCGGTGGGCCGGTCTCCCGTGTGCGCTCATCTTTGCCACATCCGCACCTGCCCACAGAGGCTTTGGCAAAAGGGAAGTTGTTGTAAGAATGAACGTACGTGAAATGGGAGGCTGACGCCACCGTTTTGGATTCAGGCTGCAGACAGCTGGCCCGAGCGTGTGTGGGTTCGTGTTCTGAGACTTGGGAAGGCCTCCCGCGGGGGAGCAGGCAGCAGAATCAATTCATGGTCTTAAAAGCAACTCTGAGCCGTGTTTTTGCTGACCCGATCTTTTTGTTGCCCGGAGAGGGACGTTTACGACTCCCCGTATCAGAAATATGCGCAGATCTAGATGGCGTCTGTGGGTGTACGTATGTGGGCACACGCGTGTAAAACACGTGGGATGTAGCTGTAATTGTTACAGTCATGAAAATCAGATACTGAGGTCAGAATTCGCAAAACCACCATCTCCCGGTTGACCAGAATGAGTACAGAACAAAGTGACCAGAGGGAGGACTATGATGACAGGGCAGATGCGCTGCTCTGTGGGGAGAATGTGGAGTCCCAGGCAGGGAGGCCTGGCTCAGGGTGAAGGAAAGCTCGAGATCAAATGTCTGACTGTTCACCGCTGAGCGGCCTCAGGCGAGCCCCTGCCCTCCAGGCCTCAGTGTTTTTATCTGTGTTTGGGGTTAATCGCGGCTTCAGGGCTGTCATGAGGGTTCTACGGAACCGTTTTGTGCATTGGAAGTAGTGAGTGTGCTGTGTGGTACCAGGTCGGGCCGGAGTCTGTCACCAGGAACGGCCGCTGTCATCCTGGGCGTGACCCACGGGCCTGGTGCTGCCCGGCGTCTGGGTCCGTGTCTCCGCCGGGACGCCCCTTACAATCATGGGGAAGGTCTGAAACCTGGATGCCCTCGAGTTCACCCCAGAGGACCTGCCCGCCAACCCTTGGGCCCCGTGGTCCTCCCTCCCTGTACACGAGGGGAGGGAGAGAGACAGATGCGCGGGGGCGGGGCCTGGCGGCTGCCCTCCTCCTGTGGAACCCGCCCCCTCCTTTGAGGGCTGCCCCATGTGGGGGTCCTCATTTTTCCGTGTTTCCGTTCCTCTGGCTGGAGCAGGGGCTGTAGGCTGATGCGCAGGGACGTGGAGTGAGGCCGGTGGACGGGGCCTGGCCCGGCCCCCCTGGCACGGGACGGCAGGACGGTCCCCCCGCTCCAGAGTCGGTTTTCAGAGGCCTTCCCGGAGGCCGAGTCCGCCAGCCCCTGGACCCCCCGCACGGCGGCCTTGCTCTCCTCGGGCTGGCATCTTATCTCCTGCTTGGACACGGCCCTGGGCAGTGCCACCATCTCCCCCCTCCACCTGTCCGTCGCTGCTAGACCAGTCTGTGCAAGTAGAAATTCTCAGCACAGCAATGCAGCTGGTTTGCCATTCTGTCCTAACTGGTACGTCCTTCTAGTCCCCAGTACCCTGGCACATGGTGGGTCTTAGGGGCTGTAGCAGCTGATGGCCGGAGTGAGGCTGCCCAGCAGGAGTGTCGCTTGCCTTTGGCCTGCAGCTGGCTCTGAGGGCCGGGTCTCAGCTCTTCCATTCGAGAAATGGGAGAGTAACTTCTGCTCTCCTACAATCCTGCAGTTTGAGAGGGTGAATGATGGGTGGACTGCAAGATGTTTTTGCAAACTAGTACACAAATGCAAGACGTTATTCTGGGTGGCTCACCCTCGTCCTGTAACTGATTTCTCCAGCCCGTCTGTTTCCTCCTGGGGGACTCCTGCATCTTCAAACATCCTCAAGGGTCTGGGGCAAAGGGGCTTTCGCAGCCCTCCAGTCCTGCCCGGTCCTATCCTGCTGTTGGCACGTTCTCGAGAATGCTCTCCCTGCGTAGCCCCCTCTCTGCGCCGAGCTCACACGTGTGTTTGGATGGTTTCTTGTCCATCACGTGCCCCAACCCTTGGGTAAAGCCCAGGTTGACACTGACCAGAACCCAGTGTGACTGAGCGACCCTGGGCACACGTGGTGCTGTGATTTGTCAGCTCGGGGAATTAATCTGTGGAAGAATGAGCGGAGGCAGGGTCAGGCAGTAGGAGGCTGACCCGAGGCTTGGTTGGCTCTCCGCGGGGGGCTAATGATGACCCACACGGGCCGACTCCATGCCCCTTCCTGACCAGGCTGAGGGCTGCCTGTTCTTTGGCAAGTCTGTCTCCTCACTGCAAGGGGACAGGAACATCTATGCGTCCAACTTTGGGAGCAGGACAAGCCCCAGAGTCTTTCCAGTGCACAACGTCTCTTCCTCCTGAGCTGCAAGCCGGAAGGGCCACCAAGAGGCTGGTTGTCCTGGTCAGCTTTGTCCTGGAAAACTCTGGTAACCCAAAAGCCCAGGTACAAAACCATTCCTGGAGAAAGACCGTGCAAGCTGGCCTCTTGTCATCCTGGCCCCGGGGAGATCACAGCGGGCGTGGCAGGGTGCAGACCCTTGGGGACGGGGGTCTGAGGGTCCCCAGTGCGGGGCTGGTTCGGAACAAACCCAGCACCCATTCCCTTCGCCCGGCTTCTGATCTGGGGCCCTGGCCCAGGATTCTGAGAGCAGGACCCACAGGGCATGTGGGAAATGGTGCTGTTCCTGGGAGGACTGGTCACTGTGGGGCTGGCGCCGGCCGGAGCCATGTTTGCTCAGACTGGAGAGGCTCTGGCTTCCTGTAGGCGCTTTTCTTCGGCCGCTGACTGGGCCTCAACTCAGCCTCTAGACAGGAGCATGCTGTGCACTGGGAAGCTCTCCTGAAAGGCTGTAGGTTTCTCAGAGCTGCTCGGCCAGCAGGCAGTGGGGGCTGGGTGGGGGCAGATGTCGTAGAGGCCCCCAGTTTTTGCTGTCACGGGGCATCTTCTGAGCACAGTGCACGGGCCGCACGCCCAGCCACGACGCTGGGGGAAGCCGGAGATGCGGCCGAGGTGCTGCGTCTGGTGAGCTGCTTGGCTGTGATGGACCCACTTCTCCACATCAGTTACACACGAGAACACGTCACGTATGCATCGTACATACACATGTGCATAAATTGAGAAAGGTTTTCAGATGAGAAAATCTCCCAAATAAAGTAGCTGTCAAATAAGTGGATTCTCCTGGAGGGTGTTGGAGAGCTGGAGGTTTCCGGTTTATTTGTCACATTTAGGGAAACCCTAAGGTCACCACACTCTTGATCATTGACCATCATAGGGCAAATGTAAACATGAACCTCTTTGCCTGAGTCTGTGATTCTATTAGCTGGACAACAGGTATTCTCTGGCCACAATCGGCAAGAGCACATCGCACCCAGCGGCTCTTGATGTCGGCCCTCACACACAGACCCACCCTCCCGGCACAGGTGGAGATGCTCACACGGCTCCGTCTCCCCGCGGTGTGGGAGAGCCCTTGTCCCGTCTTCTGTACTGGGCGCTCATATCTTCCGCAAGGTCTGGTGGCCAAAGCTCTAGGGCCACGGCTGGCCCCGTTACTGCCGCAAAGCTCGTGTGTCCGGTCCTGTTTATGATGGTGCTGTAATGAGGTGATTTATTTTAGTGGCAAATCAGTGAAGTCTGAACAAAAGAACTGATGTCTTTATTAAGATTGAATTAAATATTTTGGAAAGATTTGATAAAGTCAAGTTGCTAAAAACATTGCTTCTAAAGTTACCATGGGTAAGACACCTGTTAAAAGATTGAGGGAAAAATGATAAGAATATATACGCTTCACATTTGGCTTCCAATCCTTGCTTAACTTCTAAGAAAGGTAAACTGGAAACTTGTGGGTGAAGCAAGAGAGATGCCGTGGACCCCCCACCCCCAGCTCATGGAGATTCCTGTCAACATCAGGGATGGGTGAGTGAAGCTTTGGCTCTGTCACTAATGTGTGCAAGTGACGGTCACACAGGACTCCCTGCTTCACTGTTGGATTTCATGCCCAACTCCAGGCCCAGCTGGATTCCATGAAGGGCCTCCATGCAGCTGGACTGACCAAGTTCATTCTCATTCCTCCACGTGCTTTCTTAGGTCCGGGTTGGAGTCTGTATTGACTGTGTTCCTCTTTCCTGCTTTGTGGTGCGGCTCTTGCCAGGTGTTATGATGGGATAGTGTAATCTCTATAGTACAGCTTCCCATCCTGATGCGGTGGTCCCCCATGGACGGTGGTGCCATCCTGAGGCGGTGGTCCCCCATGGACGGTGGTGCCATCCTGACGCGGTGGTCCCCCATGGACGGTGGTGCCATCATGTTACAGCATTCCCACCATGATGCAATGTTACTGTGTTACTATCACAGGAGAGTATCATCATGGACTGTTTTCTGTAGATGGTCGCTGAGAGCAAGACTTTCTGCTTCACAAAGAGTCAAGATGTCCATCGACAGATGAACAGACAAAGAAGACATGGTGTCCACACACACACACACTGGAATGTTGCTCAGCCTTCAAAAGGATGAACACCCACCATTTATGTAGACATGGATGGAACTGGAGGGGACCATGCTGAGTGAAACAAGTCATTCAGAGAAAGACAATTACCATAAGGTTCCACTAATATGTGGAACATAAGAAATAGTGCACAGGAGCATAGGGGAGGGAAAACTGATTGGGAAGACATCAGAGAGGGAGACAAACCGTAAGAGACTGTTAACCCCAGGAAAGTAACGGAGGGTTGCTGGAGGGAGGGGGTGGGGGGACGGGGTCCCTGGGGGATGGGCATCGCGGAGGGCATGTGATGTGATGAGCACTGGGCATGGTATGAAACGGATGAATTCTTGAACTCTGCATCTGAAACTAGTGATGTACTGCATGTTGGCTAATTGAATTTAAATTAAAAAAGACTTTCTCCTCCACTGAAGATTTGTGTCGAGTCAGCAGACATTGTGCGTGAGACTCATGTCGGTGTGGACAGCAGGTGGGCGACACCTGAATTCCCGGTCAGTGCAAACTGTAAGCCTGGGAAGCTGCGTGTCTTGTCCTCTGGGCCCCCACCCCGTGGCTCCTGAGCACCTTGCTGGAGGACCAGCCCCAGTGTTGGCTGACCCGATGTTAGCCTTTGGGGCGAGGTGACGTCGGGAATGCCAGGGGAGACTGGCGTCCTTCCCTGTGTCCTGCAGGGCACGTCACCTCACCCTGTCACTGTAGCCTCTTCCCTAAGCTGTGGCCCCGGGAGGGAGGCCTCGGCCCTGGACCACTGGTGTGCTTGGGAGGGGGCTCAGTGAGGGGGGTCTGAGTGGCCTTTTGTTGAATGTTAGGAGCGGTGTGTCCCGTGGAAACAGCATCTGGCAGCAGCCTGCTGGGGACGCCACATCAAGAAGAGAAACGGATGTAGGGCATGCACCTGCTGGAGGGGAGGCTGGTGACAATTCTGGCGTGGGTGCCTGCAGAACCAGGGGCGGGGGCGGTGGCGCTGGGCAGTGATGGATGCCTGTGGCGCTCCTAACGAAGGCTAAGCATCGCTGTCCGTTCCCAGCAAACGAGGATCTGGAAAACAAATGGCTCCAGCCTGATAATCAATCATCCATTTAATCAATTAAGAGTGCACACTAATGAGAGGGGGCTGGGCGGCAGGGGCACCGCCACAGGCCTTGGACACTGGGCTTCCCCATTAAAGAGCAGGTGATGCGGGGCAGGTGCCGTGAGGCCCAGTAGCCCATTGCTGCCGAGATCTTTCTGCTGCTCTGAGGGAGACAATATCCAGACTGTGGGTTTGCTGATTTAATGAACTTGGTTGGAGCAGGCTTAGAGGGAGGGCTGCTGTCAGGTGACGTTCTAGTCCCCCGCCCCAGAAAGACGTCTAGAGGCCGTTCCCCATGCATTTTCCCCAGTTATTCTGTTTATGCACTTTTCTGGGGGTTCACTCAGGTAAACAATATAAAACAGTTTTGGGGAGGGATGCCTGGGGAGCCGGATGGTCGAGCGTCTGCCGCTGGCTCAGGTCAGGAACTCGGGGTCCTGAGATGGGGTCCCGCATCGGGCTCTCTGCTTCTCCCTCTGCGCCTCCCAACCCCCTCCGCACCCCTGGCTCGTGCGCTCTCTCTCTCTCTCTCTCTCTCTCTCAAATAAACAAATATACTTACATCCTTGCCGCTTCTGTTTCTGAGCTTCGGAGGATGGACGGAGCATAATCTTGATGGTACGAGATCGAGGATGGTTCTCCTGACCTTTATCTGCGAACGCCGAGGGGCAGTCATGCTGTGAAGCCAGAGGCCGCTCTGCCCCGTAGTCGTGCTGGCTTGTCGCCACACAGCCCTGGGTGCGTCCTTCACGGGCCCAGCGCAGACCCGTCTGGGACGCCCACCTTCTTAGAGGTTTGTTCTGAGGCCCACGTGATATAATATATTTCAAGGTGCTTTGCAAACTCTAAATCTGGACACAAATATAAATTAATATTTTTATTGGTAATTAGTCTTTTTTATATTTGATACAATATAAATACACTTTAAATTTTCTGAGAAAAATGCCCACTTTTTATAGGCTCTGAGCTATTTCTCTCTTAAAATTAGTGTGAAACCTTTTAATTTTTGCCTAAAGCATCTCTGTCCTCTCTGGGCCCTCTGCTGCCGCCCCCGGGCTACTTGGGAGCCCCGAGGGAGAAGCCGTGCTCACGTGCATTGCTGTGGCTTTCCCAGCTTCGGGCCGCACAGTCTTCGGCTCACGCTGCTGTACTCCTGCCCCCGGCTGGCCATGGCAGACTGGGTCAGTTCACATATACCACTGTGGCTGCTTCTCCTGCCCCTCATCCATGTTTAAGGACCTTGTCACCCTGGGCCCCAGCACACTCCTTCCACATCAGGGTGGGCAGGCAAGCGACCTGAATTGCCCTTGCCAGGTTCTGGGGATGGGGACGTGGACGCCTAGGGGTGCTGGTCTGTGGGGCTCCCAGACCATCTGCGCTTTGGCTATAATTAGGGTTATGCCCTCACCCAGGGCTGCAGAAGCCTCCAGGCTTGGGAACGTTGTGGAGGTCTCCCGTGGGGCCAGCCAGGTGATCCTGTGAGGCGGGCCCAGGGTCACAGCTGCCCAGCTTTGCCGCTTGGTGGACTTTGGGTTTGGTTTGGGTCTCGATTCTACTGGAGCTCCGAAGCTACTGACTGACCAGTGGGCCTGTGGATGCAGAGACGAGTCAGTTAGATGCCAAGGAGCTCATCTGACAGGAACATGTCTGGCACCAGTGGAATTTGACTCGGTGCAGAGGAAGGTACTGCCGGTGCCCAGAGCCCAGGAGAGGGAGCAGGCGGCGTGGCTGGAGCACGTCGGGGAGGCTTGGTGGCTAACAGCTTCCCAGCAGAGCGGACCTCGGCTAAGACGCTGGGGTGGGCTCTGGTGCAGGGTTCATTCTGTGGTTCTGGATCCTTGGGGGCCCTAGTGTCCACTGGGGAGACCGATGGGGGTAGCGGCATGGGCTCAGGGAAGGGGCAACTTAATCATTGGTACAGAATTGTTCCGTTTTTTGATAACATGGTAGCAATTCCAGTAAGAACTGGAAGATGTCGCTGAGAAGAAGCAACTTTGAGGGACGGCTCGCCAGATAAGCAGGAGATCTTCAGGACGCACCAGGGGACGGCAGTCCTGAGGTCTGAGGCAGAGATGGGCCCAGCCTATGCGGAGCGTGAGTGCGGTGGGCTGGGGCGGGCTGGGGGGCTCCCCCACCCTGCGGTATGTTTGCCGGATCTCACCGTCCAGCAGCTTCCAAGATAGATTCGGGGGCTTGTTGGGAAGACACATGCCCAAGGGTCATGCCTACTGGGATGGACGGAAGGAGGCCTCCGAAGATCTCCATTCACAGGCCCCAGGCCTGGGGCGTCCCCTTCCAGAGCACAAGGGACTTTTGGGTTGTGATGAAATCCAGGCTCCCGAGATGGGGAGCGTCCCCGAGATCTCGAGGTGGTCCTTAGCGCGGTCGTGAAGGCTTCATAAGCGGAAGAGGAGGGGCTGTCTGAGAGAAAGGAGGAGACAGGACAGAGTGGTGCTCTCTGGGGATGAGGGAAGAGGCCACAGGCCCCGGAGGCCCGGGAAGGCCTGGCTTCTCCCGGGGCCTCCACCAGGAGCCAGTCTTGCTGGCATCTGAATTGTCGGCCCGTGAGACGGTTTCCGACTTGTGACGCGTGGACCTGTAGGATGGGCCGTTGGGTTAGGGTTAGGCCACCTCAGTGTGATAATCCGTTACAGTAGCTGTAGGAACTAATACACTAACACATTCCGACGTGGTCACTGGGGAGGGGGGATCTCACATCTGTGGGCTTTACACATCCTCTGGCTGAGTCTGATTCATACCAGGGTCCGAAAGCAGCTGCTCTATCAGCCAGAAGCTGGACAAAGTCTGCTGTGGCCGGGGGTACCATGAGAGTCAGGGGGCAGGGCCCGTGCTGGCCAAGTGGGCACTGGAGGAGGGCGGGGGCAATCAGGGTGTTTGAAATGGCTCCGAAGAGGACTGTAAAGGCCCGACTCATCTTTGATCTGAAAAACGACTGACCTCCTTGATGCTCTTCATGTATGAACCGACGGGTCGCCTACAGCAGAACTGGACGGGTCGCCTACAGCAGAACTGGACGGGTCGCCTACAGCAGAACTGGAC
>NC_081561.1:149529462-149552488 GCF_022355385.1 Mustela nigripes | reverse complement strand
TCTGATCAGAAATGACCACCTGATTCAGACCAGAATGACTCAGCCCTGTCTCCAAAGGGCCAAGGTGGCACAAAGTGGGTTGTGGGGCAGAACTCAGCAGTGCCCCCGCTTTCCCTCAGACGTGACTGTCTCCCAGCTTATAGCTCCTCTTCCACAGCCTGGACCTGCCCCTCCAGCGCCCCTTCTTTGGCCCCAAGTGAGATGCCTCGTTCCGGGGCCCTTCAGGGTTCAGAGGGGCCCCTTTGCTGTCCCACTCCGGGTTAGGTCCTGTCCTGTATCACTCAGCCCCTTTCTGACCGTGCCACTGACGGGCTCTGCGCGGACGGGACGAGCTCCCGGCTCTCCTGACAGAGCTGTTGTGGCGTCCCTCAGGGCTCGGCTGTGAGGGGCAGAAGACTGGCGGCAGGAGGGGCGCGGAGCAGAGAAGGCCCTCGGGAAGTTCTTCCTCGTCGGGAAGCACCCCGGAGGGGACAGAGCAGGAGAGCTTCAGCCCAATGGTGGGAGTCCGGCACCCGACACCGTCCTGGGCCTGCCTCCTTCAGGGAAGGTCCGCACGGCCGGGACATGGGGTTCCCTCTGTGAGCTTCTCGGGACACGGCCTCTGCCATCACGTCTCACCCCAGCTCGGAACAACGGCCTGTCGGGGACCCCGCGGTGGTGCCCGCACTTCTCTGCGAGCGTCCGCGGAACCGTCCTCTGAAGCGGGCACCTGCGTTCCTGGAAGCCAGAGCCGAGCTGGGCCTGTACGGGGGCAGCAGGTTGGTTTCTCCTTCTCTGGGCTTAGGAGTCCGTCCTAAGCACGTCATGACTTCGCGGAAATGGGCTATTACTTCAATGTCCTAAATGGCCAGACCCCGTGTCCCCGATCCTTTATCTTATGAGGACTTCACGCTTCTGTGGTTTTGTCAGCGCCCTGCCCTGGGGATCAGCCACCGAATCCGCCTGCGCCTTGTCACTGCAGCTGGGGTCCCCGCCGGACCACGGTCCCCGGCCGCCTGCCCGCCCCCTTCCTGCTCATCCCACGGCTTCCTCCGCAGGCCCAGAAGCATCGCGCGGCGCCCTGGGTTGGCTCCGGACCGTTCGCTTGGGAAAGTCAGAAGGACAAGATGTGCTGCCCGCAGGAGGAGGGCTGACGGGGGCAGCCGGACCCTTCTGAAGCCTCGGGACGCGGCCCCGCGAACGGCAGGCGGAGGGAATGCCGCTCCCCCTGCGTCCCCAGCGGTCGGCCGGCCTCCGTCAGACCCACTTTGAGGAAGGGGCACGAGCTCAGCAAGGCGAGGTGAACGTGGGGGACGCGCGGGGAAGTAAAACAAGACAAAATCAGATGGGGAGACAGACCTTAAGATGCTACCCCCTCTAGGGGACACCCTGGGGGTTCCTGGAGGGGAAGGGAGTGGGGGACGAGGTCACTGGGGGACGGGCCTTAAGGGGGGCACATGCTGTGATGAGCACTGGGTGTTGTTTTCACCAAGATTTATTTATTTATTTAACCAAGAGAGAGACACAGCGAGAGGGGGAACACAGGCAGGGGGAGCAGCAGAGGGAGAGGGAGAAGCAGGCTCCCGCCGAGCAGCGAGCCCCATGCAGGGCTCGATCCCAGGACCCTGGGATCATGACTAGACCGAAGGCAGATGCTTAACGACGGAGCCCCCAGACGCCCCAGAGCAACTGATGGAATCACTCAGTTCTACCTTGACTGATGGTGTGTCCCATGCTAACGAAGGTGAGTTTGAATAAAATCTAGACTATCCATGTCAATGTAGAAGTATCTTTATAAAAAATATAAAATTATATATATATATATATAAAAGAAACTCTGTTCCCTTGTGAGACTAACAGTACTTTTTAAAATTTTTTTAATTTAAATTCAATAAGCCAACTTATATACATCATTGGTTTCTGATGTCATGGTCAACGATTCGTCGGTGGCATAGAGCGCCCAGTGCTCATCAACCCCGTGCCCTCCCTTACGCCCGTCACACAGGGACCCCGTCCCCCCCCCCCCCACCCCTCCAGCAACCCTCAGTCTGTCTCCCAGAGTCGAGACCTCACACAGTCTGTCTCCGTCTCTGGTTTCTCCCCCTTCCGTCTTCCTGCCCTTCCCCTGTGGTCCTCTGCCCTGTTTCTTACATTCCACACACGAGTGAGACCCTATGATAGTTGTCCTTCTCTGACTGACTTACTCCACTCAGCGTGATCTCCTCCAGTCCCGTCACATGAGGTACATGGTGGGTTCTCATCCCTTCTGATGGCCGGTCGTCTTCATTGTGTAGATGGACCGCATCTTCTTTATCCACTCATCTGCTGAGGGGCATCTCGACTCCTTCCACAGTTTGGTGACTGTGGCCATTGTTGCTGTGAACTTTGGGGTGCATTGTGTACCTTCTTTTCACTACATTTTATCTTTGAGATAAATACCCAGTAGTGCAATTGCTGGGTCGTAGGGCAGCTCTATTTTCAACTTTTTGAGGAACCTCCATGCTGTTTTCCAGAGTGGTTGCACCAGCTTGCATTCCCACCAACAGTGTAGGAGGGTTCCCCTTTCTCCACATCCTTGCCAGCATCTGTTGTTTCCTGACTTGTTAATTTTAGCAGTTCTGACCCGTGTGAGGCGGGATCTCATTGAGGTTTCTATTTGAATTTCCCTGATGCCGAGTGATGTGGAGCACTTTCTCATGTGTCTGTTGGCCATTTGGGTGTCTTTTCTGGAGAAGTGTCTGTTCATGTCATCTGCCCATTTCTTGACCAGATTATTTGTTTTTTTGGGTGTTGAGTTCGACAAGTTCTTTATAGATTTTGGATATTAGCCCTTTACCTGATAAGACATCCGCAGGTATCTTTTCCCATTCCATAGGTTGCATTTTAGTTTTGTTGACTGTTTCCTTTGCTGTGCAGAAGCTTTTGATGATGAAATCCCAATAGTTCATTTTTACCCTTGCTTCCCTGGCCTTTGGCAATGTGTCTAGGAAGAAGTTGCTGCGGCTGAGGTCGAAGATGTTGGCCTGTGTTCTCTAGGATTTTCGTGGACTCCTGTCTCACATCCAGGTCTTTCATCCATTTTGAGTTTATCTTGGTGTGAGGTGTGAGAGAATGGTCGAGTTTCAGTCTTCTGCCTGTGACTGTCCCATGTTCCCAGCACCATTTGTTGAACAGGCTGTCTTCTTTCCATTGGACATTCTTTCCTGCTTCGTCAAAGTTTAGTTGACCATGGAGTTGAGGGTCTATTTCTGGTCTCTCTATTCTGCTGCATTGATCTATGTGTCTGTTTTTGTGCCTGTACCATACTGTTTTGATGATGACAGCTTTGTAATAGAGCTTGAAGTCTGGAATTGTGATGCCCCCCAGCTTTGGGTTTTTTTTCCCCAACCTTGGTTTCTTTTTAAGTAGCACTTTTCAGCAGGCTCGATGAGCCACGGGGATGCACAGTGTTTGGGTCTCAGAGAGAATCCCGACCCCAGTCTTCCTCTGACGTACTTCAGGCCAGGTCTTCTGTGGAGACATCTATCTGTGGAAAGTCCTCTGAAAAATACGAGTCCCTCTCTGATGAGAGGGAGTTAACTCAATCTTATTGGGTTCACATATTGGGTTCCAGATTGGGTATGATTTTGAATGAGTAAATAAAATATCTATGACCAAAGAAACTTAGGAAAATGACTGATTAGTCTACGTCTTTAATTTGCAAGAGAGGACAATGACCCAAAGAGTCTCAATGGCTCCCCAAAGCCAATGTGCAGGTGATGGGATCAGGACCTCTGTTGTCTCCAAGCTCATGGGGTCAAGCTCCCAGGGTGCACCCGGCTCTCTGCTCAGGGCCAGGGTGGGAAAGTTGCAGGCTCTTGCCTTGGGGCCCAGCTGGAGCCGAGACAGGGCCTTTCAGAGAGTCCCAGCAGTGGTCTGAGCAGGTGCATTTCCTGCCCCTTATTTTCAGGACAATGAAGGCTAAAAAAGGTCTTGCTTCACCTTCAGGGGTCTTGGCTGGCGAGCAACTTGACATGGCCAGGGCCTGGGGAAGGATGGGAGAGAGAGAGCACATCCCTCTCCGGACAGTGCGCATGCCGGGGGCGTGGGAGCGTCCCACATGCCACAGGGAGTCAGGCACCAGCCCCAGGAAGGCTGAAGGCCACCACCCTCCTTAAAAGCCTGGCTTGCACTCAAGGTCCTGCTCAGGAAGGATGGGTGTCTCAGACTTGGGGGAAGCAGCCCCGTGCGTGACTCTGGCACACACAGAGAGAGCACGGGCCAGGGGCTGTGAGGGCACGGGGGGAGGGGAAGGAGAGCGCCGCCGGCGGCAAAGTTGTGAACGTCAGCGGGGGGCTGATGGGGGAAGGCAGACAGGCCCTTGGAGGACACAGGAGAAAGCTGGACCGCACAGCATGGACAGGAATGTGTGAGAGATGGCAGGACGTAACAGGGCCGCCGTGTGTCCCTTGCAGCCTGTACCCCAGAGGCCGCTGCGGCTGGCATACAGACACATAGAATGAAGAGGGAAAACCAACAGGGCTTCAGATGAGTAGGTGTGGGCTTCCTACTGTGGCCCCTTGGACGTGGGAGGGCAGGGTGCAGGCGGAGGTGTGAGGGACACACAGTGTGCCAGCGAGCATGGCCACGGCTGATGAGACCACGGGCAGGTGCCTCTGGCTGCGGAGGAGGAGGACGGCGTGCCCGGCGTCCCCAGCCTCACCCCTGCACGGGCATCAGCAGCCGTCTCCTTCCTGGGTTTGCTTATGGATTAAGGAGGAAGCTGGGGACAAGGGGCAGGAAAGGGAGCAACAGCAAAGATGGGAGAGGCCCTTGTAGTGACCGTCCTGTTCCGTCGCTGCAGGCGGGCCCTCCTAGGCCGTTCATGGTCAAGGTGAAAATGGCCTCAGAGGTCTCTCTGGGAATTGTGTTTCTTTCTAGAACCCGAGCCTGTCTCATGGCTAGCTGCCCTCACCCCTGCAGACTCCAAGCACACAAACAAGGGAGACAGAGGGGCATCCCTGGGTCAGGGTCACGTGGGGCGCCTTCCTTCTGCAGCTCCAGGGCGGTGGGCTGGCGGCCAGGCCCCCCAGGTGCCCGCTGAGCAGAGCTGCTGATTCATCCTGGATAATTAGAACATGGAGTGCATCGGGGATTCGTGCCACTGGACGCAGGCCCTTTCCTTGCTTCGTGGTGAAGCCGTCCGCAGAGAAAACACAACAGGGTCGAGTCACAGTGCCTGGTTCCTGCCAGGCGAGTGGACGGTGAGGTGGGCTGCAGGGGCTGACCCCTCGGTGTCAGGTGTGTGACAGGAAGAGCCTCACTCAGGTCAACACCTGCCCCTGTGGCTGAGCCCGGCTGCACACGGGACACTCGGGCTGCTGCTGCCCGGCAGGCATGCGGCATCCCTGCTGTGAATGGGCACCGACTGTCACCGTTCGATCCCACCACCCCAGACGCTTGCCCTTGTAGCATCCCTAACAGGCTTCTAGGGGGCGCTGCAACTGGAGACCCGGTCCAGCTTTTAGGGCAGTTTCTATGAAAACAGTTCCAACCCCAGGCCCCCAGGCCACGCGGGGAGGAGAGGGGCTGACTGTGGGTTGGGTTGGCTGCAAGCAGAGCCCCGGCCCAGGGCAGGGCCGGGGCTGACCCTGCGTCTGCGGGCTGCCCGTGGACGACAGGGACCACCCCACAGATGCTCGGGACCGTCCCACGGACGCCCAGGACCGCCCCACAGACGCTCGGACTGGCCCGAGGCTGCTTGGGGGGAAAATGCCTCCCTCCCCTCGTTTCTCTGCCCTGGTGATCAGAAACCACAGAAACAAAAATAGACAAGCCCCGAAGAACTCTTCTGCACGCTGTCCCGCGCCCCGCCCCCCCGCCCCATGATTGCTAAACACGCATCTGCGGCCAGTGTCGGGGCTATGGGAGGCTGGGCCCCCTTCCCCGGGCTCCCCTCCCCAGGGAACCCCTCCCCTGGGCACCCTCCCCTGGGCACACAGCCTCTAATTCTGGAAACAGCTTGGAGTCGAACATCAGCCGTTCCAGCCTGAGCAGCTGGACCCTTCTCCGGGCTCCCCGCGTGTCCTACACGCTCTAACCTTGCAGGAGGCAATTAGGCAATTCGCTCCCAAGGGCAAGGCCGCTGTTTCCCGCCACCCACGGCTGCTCCTTCAGGAAGTGGCACTGCCTTAGGGGAACTCATTGCTCACAATTTTTGTTAGAAAAATATACAAACATTTCTTCTTTAAAGTAATAAATTTCCAGGGCTCTTCTTTCACAATCTGGCCTGGCCAGAAGCACATTTTCTTGAACCCCGTCCATTGTGGCTGTTAGAGGTGAGGCTGGAGGAGGTGAGGGCCACCGGTGGGCGCTGCAGCCACGGAGGCGCCCCGGCTGGAGCCCCAGCAGGCCGGCCTCTCTCCATGCTCCGCTGTAGGAAGTGTCCAAGCCGCGACAGCAGAACCGGGACCAGCGCGCGCCACGAAGGACCCTCGCCATGGCGCTCCCCCAGCACCTCGTGCCGTCTCTGCATGGGGGTGTTCAGGGAGGCCGTTGCCGAGTCCCCTGAGCTCCCCCTCCCCGTGGGGACAGCCCTGGGCCACCGCCCCACCCGGAAGGCCCGTCACTGCTGAGTCACGGGCTGGCCTTGCCGCCCAGGGGAGAGTGTGTGGGTGATGTCACGGCACATTCTGGAGTTCTGTGGTTCCTTCTCATCCAACAGCTGCACACCAGCCTCCCCCACCCAGTCCAGTGCTTGCACCCAGACTGCCCGGAAGGAGGGGGGCCTCTTTGCTGAAAGCTGGGCTTAGGGTGGACATGTCCTTGCAGACACTGACGACGGAGTGATGAGACCACGGCTTCCTCGTGCTCCAAAGCCCTCCCTCTCCTGGGAGAAGATGTAAGACCCATGTGACGTCCCAGCCAGAGCCTGGAAGGATGCACCTCCGTTCTCTTAAGAGTGTGTTGTTTTCCCTCTGCTGCACCTAGAGGCATGGAAGGGTGCCTGGCGTGGGCTTCAGTAGGGCCGTGGACGGTGAACATCTGCCCTTGTCTGCTCTGGTCTACACGCCTGGCTGTCAGGACGCCCTCACGTCGAGGCCTCCCGTGCTGGCGGTAGCCAGGCTCCATAGGCCAGCGGGAGCCTGCCCTCTCGGGAGGTGTCACTGCTGACTCAGGCCCTTCTGTCAACGGGACAGCAGTGACCCTCCCAGCCTGCGCGGGGCAGAGGCCACCTCACCATGCCCACAGACAGTGACAGCCTAAACCCACTGTGTCCTCGGGGAGGCTCGTGCCCCTCTGACCGTCATTCCTCACAGTTCGTTCCTTTCCGGTGCTTCCGAGGCAGAGTGTTGGGTTTCTGGGACGGCTGATGAGTCCTGTGTGTTCTTGGTACATTTCTAAAATAGAGCCAGCCACCGCACTGTCGTAGTCCACTCACCGGGGCATGTGCCTCCGACACTGCGGCAGGCACCCCTGCTCTCCCGTCTTGGCGGGGTTCAGGAGAGGAGTCGAAACTCACCTGGAGGGTCCACGGTTGTGCGGCGAGAGTCTTGCGAGGTGCGCCAGCCTTCTGGGCCTGAGGGTGACTTTGGTCTCCGAACAGGGCAGAAAGTGGGCTTCCCTAATCATGGGAGGGCCTCCTCTTGGGGGCCAGCGTGGGCAGGCTCCCCAGACTGCTGAGACACAAGGAGAGAATAGACGGGACTTCGGTAAGAAGATAGGACCCGTCCCACGTCTCTCAGGGGACTCGCACGTTCTCATCAGTGTTATGGGGCGCGGTAACTGAAGACGTGGCAAAAGTGGACGGCGAGTGCCCACGTCGGGAATGCAGGAAAGGCTAGTGCTAAGAAGCATAATTAAGTGGACAAAAAGGAACTATGCTAGCAAGAGCGAGGAGCCTGGTGGATGTCTCGGTTTTCTGACAATCAGAAATTAAAGAAGAGCAGGGCAAAAAGAGAGCTCCAATTTCCTCCCCTCTGTTCCTCTTCATACCAGTGTGTCCATCCAGGAAGAGCCAGTGGACACTGGCAGGGTGCTCTCTGCCAGACCTCATCCTCAGCACAGGGGAAATAGCCACCAGCTAAGGAGGGGAGGGTAGGAGGAGTTGGTGGTTTTACCAAAGAGAAAGTAGTTAACAGGAAGAGAAGGCACCAAGAGGAGAAAGTGGGGCAGGTGGGGGCGGGGAGACGGGAGGAGAGGGACCAGGAGGAGGGAGGGTCGGGAGAAGTCAGGGAGTTCAAGTCTTTAAGTTCGTTGTCAGGGAGCCGTGCAATTTCCCCCACTATGTAAAATGTGTTCTAATAAAGTGAAATGCTGACACCTACTTTAAATCAATTATTTTTGAAACTGTTATTTTTGGAAGTATACACTGACACAAAATCAGTTAAATACGTACGATGGTTTTTAATGGGAAAAGATTTTTTGTTGTACTCCCCCAACACTTTATGTATTTGCACATGGAAAATAAATTTATTTTCTTCCAATAATTTAAATTCAGAATTAAATTAAAAAGTCCAGTGTTTTTCACTGCTATTGTCTGACTGACCAGGCAAAAAACTCATCAGATCAAGTACCAATTATCAGATCAGATAACAACCATCAGATCAGGTAACATCCAACAGATCAGGTACCAACCATCAGATCAGGCACCAACCATCAGATCAGATACAAACCGTCAAATGAAGGCATCAAGCATCATAATGGGAGGCTGGAAAATCTAATGGATTGGTTGTTAACAACTACTGGAACTCAACTCTAGCCCTCTCTAATTCTGATAATCTGCATAATCAATTTACTTTTGCTTTTTTTTTCCTGTGTTATATCTTAAACATCCTCCTTTTGAAAGTTCAAAATGTTAAAGTGATATGTCCATGTAATTTCTTTTTAAAAGAATAGAACAATTCTGTAAAAATACAGTGGATTTCTGT
The DNA here is from genome assembly GCF_022355385.1 of Mustela nigripes. Taxonomy (NCBI): domain Eukaryota; kingdom Metazoa; phylum Chordata; class Mammalia; order Carnivora; family Mustelidae; genus Mustela; species Mustela nigripes. Next base: position 149,543,600 of record NC_081561.1, on the reverse strand, counting down.
CTGCCTCTCCTTTCCGCATCCCCAGTTTTGTTTTCCAGAGGTAGCAGAGGTACTGTTTTAACGTAGTATGCTGTTTATAAGTCTCACACAGCGTATTCTTATTTCCACTTAATGCAACTGAGGATCTCGCTCTCTCACACTAACATGATCCTTTACCTACATTCTGACTAAGGTTACATAATGATTTTTAATACGTAACCTGCTTGATTTTTTTTTTTTTTTTACTGCTGAGCTAAGTAGTTTATTATTACCACATTTCTTATAATCTTTAAGTTTTTCCATTTTCTTGGGATTAATGATCAGGGCACAATTTTATTCCCTTATATTTCTCTGTACTGAGGATTACCGTTTCCCCCAGGACTCCTGCAAATCTGTCGGAGGCCCGCGGACGATTCCTCTGCTGACTTGTGCCTGCTCCTCAGGCAAAACCCTGCGCTGGGGCTTTCTTTAGCCTGGACGAGCTTCCCAGTTGCTGGGTCCAGGCTTCCCTCCTTCGGGCTGCGCTCTTCCCCGTCTCCATCCTGCACTTGTGCACCAGCGAGGGGTGCACCGAAGCATCGCTGTTTTGACTCCTTGCATGCTAGAATGTCTTCACTCCAGCCTTCTACATCACTGCTAGTTTGCTTGATACAAAATCCTCGGTGGAAATGTTTCTGCATAACTTTGGGTACTATTTATACATCTGGTATTGCTATCAATAAGGCCAATGCCACTTAAAAAATGCACTTTAGTTCTGAGTAATTTTAGATGTATAGAAACGCTGCGCAGGTGGTACATTTCCCTGAACTCTCACGCAGCTTCCCTGATTGGGACGTTCCTACATTTCCACAGCTCACTAGTCACAGCCGAGACCCTTGCCTTGGTGCACCCTTCACCACATTCCAGAACTTGTTTGGGTTCCACATGTTCTTCCCTAATGTCCTTATTGTGCTCCTGGGTCTCATTCAAGGACTGGTCACACAGCACCGCTGTCGGGTCCCCTCGGGCTCCTCTTGGCTGTGGCGATTTGTCAGTCTTTCCTCGGTTTTGTGTCTCATGATCTTCAGAGTTTTGAGGGGTACTGATGAGGGATTTTGCAGGAGGTTCTTAAATTTGTGTTTGATGTTTTTCTCACAGACGGCCGGGGGTCAAGAGGTGGAGGAGGACCGGCAGGAAGCGCGCTTGGCGTCACAGCCCGTGAACACGAGCTACACGGCGATGCTGCCTCCGTGCTTGGCCGACCAGCCTGCAGGACCAGCGCTGCCGGTCCAGTCCCCTCAGATGCCACTGCGCCGCTTTTCTCTTCTCTGGAAAATTCAACTTTGGTTCCTACTAGTCTGAATCTTTACGATGATAACTGGCATTGCCAATGTCCTATGTAACATTTAAGATGTTTTTCCTTTTAGAAGTCGTAATCTGTTATGGTGCTGCAATGAACGTCTCGGTACAAAGCCTTTTCCTTAGAGGCTCCCTGCTTTAGAGGAGTCTCGGCCCGGGTGGAGGGTGGTGCCCTCGCACAATGCGGGAAAGCAGCACCACATCCCCAGGCCTGGGCTTGGAGAGAGGGCTGGTCAGGAGTCTGCGATGAACAGGGGAATAAGGAGTTTCTTGAAATATACTGGGTTCGAAGTGAGAATCCAGAGGGGAAGCTGACTTGTTTGGGGATGGATGTTGGTCCAGAATCCATAGAAAGGATGCAGGAAATCCACCTGCTAGCTGGTGGCCTGGGGACCAATAGGAGCTCTCTGTGTGCGTCTGGGGCCAACATCACCATTTTGCCTCTTCTGATGGCAGGATAGGAACCTGGAAAAGTGGACCAACTTCGCAGTGGGACCCGTGGGGGTGACAGAAAGTGCGGCTACGCCCCATGAGTCTCAGTCTACTGTCCCCGCAGGTGCACGTGCTTGTGGCTTACAGGAGCCCAGGCAGAGCGCCCTGGGCAGAGCTGTTCTCTCCCTCTCTCAGAAGCCAGTTGAGGCACAGCCATATCCCAGAGGCCCCAGAATGTTATCAGAAGACAGATTCACCCGTGAGAAGAGGTGGGCCTGACCCGTGGCTCAGGTGCCATGTCTGGTGGAAACACAGGAAGACAGGGCCTTGGGGAGCCCTGGCCCCAGCCCTCAGGAGATCTGTCACGGGGAACACACGTTTGAGGTTGGCTTGCTCAGTGTCCCAACCCTGTTTTCTGGTAAATGGGCTTTCTGGGTCAGAATAAGCCAGGACTAGGCACTGAGAGTGAGGTCTTCGTTCACAGGGGAGAGGGGCCTGCTGAGGAAGGGATCTGTGGGCTTGAAGGCAGGGCCCTGCCGGGACACCAGCCTCAGGAGTCCCCTCTCCCATCTGCGTGGACTCTTTTGTCCCCACTTGTCGTGAATTAGCTTGAATTTAAAAAACAAAATAAACCACAGGAACCAGAAACACCACTTCTCCGCCTGCTCCTTGCCCCTGAAAGAGGCAGTTCCTTGTGTCCCCTCATGGATGGTCGGGGTCCCTGTGGGCCTCCGTCTGACCGGAGAGTGGGTCTGAGGTCCGGTTTCTGGTGCTTCCGTGACGTTTCATCTGCAGGAAGTAGTGCGTTGCCTCTCTTCTGGAAGAGCGGCTGCGGGGTGGGGGGCCGTGTTTTTAGGGGAAGGGGCTCAGGACGGGACTTGTGCATGTTTTATGACCCACTGGTTTCCTACTGCTCCTCAGTAACAGGTCTCAGGTCGGGTCCGAGGGCCCAAGAAGGACCACCTGGAATGAAACGTCCCGGGGGCAGGGCGGCCGGGCGGGGTGTCCTCTCTCTCCTGAGGCTCCCTCGCCGGCTTGCAGATGAGTTAGCCCTGGTGGCATCATGACCTCTCGGCCTAGTCTTGGTTACCAGCAACATCCGGCTACATGAGGACGCAGTCCGGCGTACTTCAGGAGAACGTTTACAAGAGGAGCTTGTTCTAAAGGAGGCGCAAGTGGGAGCAGCCGTCACGCGTGTCTGTGGGCTGGGGGCTCGTGCTGGCCCGGCGCCACCCAGCGCAGCCAATCCGGGAGGGACTTCAGTGCAAAGTGGCAGCTGGGGAGGAGGGTCCACAGAGCACTGGCCAAGGACGCCAGCCTTCCCGCTTGGGCCGCACCCCACCCAGAGCGTGAGGAGCGTAGAGGTCAGAGGTCAGACCCCCGACCCAAGGAGGTTGTGCGCCTTCTCAAGGTGTAAGCAATGTGGAACCCCAGCTTCAGCAATGACTGTGCCTTTCCTGCTGGGGCCTGGTCGTGCACGGCGAGCCACCGAGGGTCACGCGCTGAGCACCAAGGAGAGTCACTGCCAACGCGCTGGGTACTCACTGCAACTTGCTTGGTGCTCCACGCTCTGTCCGAGCGGAGTGTATGTCAAGGTCAGCCCCCACGTTGGCGCAGACAGTGTTTCTCAGGCGAGGGGCCCTCGGATCCCTGGGGATCTTGATGGAATGAGGTCGGGAGGGGCCCCTGGGTCTGCGACTGTGCCGCCGGTCCGGATGGCACTCGAAGTGGCCGGCTGGGGGCTGGAGCGCTGTGTGGACAGCAGCGGCCCCTCCATGTGGAGAGCGCGGTCCGCTGGGGGAGGCCGGATGACGGGCGCGTCAGTGCGCTCCCTGAATGGGCGAGAGCTCCTCTGTGTCTGGCGTCCTGTGTGGACTGGAACTACGACCGTGAGGGACAGGCGAGGTCCTTGTCCTTGCCGAGGGAGCAGGCGGAGAAGGCCCCGAGCAGCCTGCCTCAAGGGGCACAGCACACACAGTGTGGGAACCCACAGGCGGAGAGTGGGGCTGGGCTCCGACGGGGGCGGCTCCGGGGAGGAGCGAGACTGTGAGAGAGAAGAGGGTCAGCTCACACACAGTGCTGCAGGGTTTGGGCGGAGACAGGACATGAAGATGCCCCAGGGAAGAGAAGGGGCCCCGGCTTCCTGTTCTGACGGTTCCTGTGGGACCTGAAACCCGCCCTCATCAACCTGTACTCCCTCAGAGCCTTGCATCTGTCCACGCTGTCCTTGGCTCTACTCTGACCTCAGGGGCCCAGCTTCCCAGTCTGGGGGTGGAGCTCCCAACCTGCCCTCGGCAGGTGCCCCTCTGTCCATCCTGCCTGTCGGGGCACCGCGGACCCAGCTGGTCAGGCTGGAGGGGGCGGTCTCAGCATTGAGTCGGGAGGGAAGGGTGAGCTCAGGGCAGTGAAGCCCCCTCTGTGTGGGGCTCGCCCCCCGGGCCCTGGGGCCTCATTCCGCTCCAGGTCTTTCTGTGCATCTGCCGGAGCCCTGACGCCCTCCCTTGCTTGTCTATTTCCGACGGCAGCTGGCGCTGCGCTCGTGGCCACTTGGCCCGAGACCTTAGCTGCCCTGCTTTTCATGGAGAAAGTCTGCAGACCCCTGACCTGGGAAAACAGGAAAGCAAAGGGTCTGATACACAGAACTCATCACGATCATGACGAAGGTACTAAGTCTGCGTGCGGGTCTCCTTGTTCATCCTCAGTGCCCTGTGGCGAGCAGAGGCGAGCAGCAACCACTGCTGCTTCTGGGTCAGGGGGGAAGCCAGTGTCCCCTTCTTGCTGAGGTGACACATGGGTGTGGAGTGAAGCCCCAGAGTGACCTCAGGGTCACAGGCTTGGCACTGGCACTTCCTGGTCCGTGGCCTTGGACAGGTTTCGCCGGTGGCCACACTGGGTGCGGTGGGCCTGTGCCCTGGGGCACTTCCCCACCACTGCATGGGGTGGACTGTGGCCTCGCTTCACGGGGTCTGGTAGGAGACAATCCCCATGAAGCCAGGTCTGGGTGTCAGATAAGGGACAAGATAAGGGGTGTCCGCACATTTCCAGCCTTGCCTGGAAGGGAGGCCTCTGGGTGGCATACACTGACCTGAGGTCCCTCATAGGGCCCCTGGCTTGGTGCCGCCAGGAAAACACGGCCTAGGACCTGTAGCTTCCTTAGGGAGCCCGGGGAACAGTAAAGGAATTCCACAGAGAAGGGCTCCGGCCGTGCAGCCCAAGCAGGGCCTGACAGCGCCGGGAAGCCCCACAACGTCCCCACGAGGCTCAGGTGGTCTGCAGAGTGCGCCTCCTTCCCGGGAAGGTCCTGGCGTGCCTGTGAGCCAGCTGGCCCCTTGGCTTGCAGGTGAGGCGGCCCAGGCCGACGTGGGGTCGCACCAGCTCCGTGTGACCCTCCAAACAGCCCCGCGGCAGCCCCGAGGCTCGATTCCCTCGTGTTCACAGGGCCACGAGCAAGTGCCCGCCCCAGCCCATCGTGTCCTCGAGGCCCAGCAGAGGAGCAGTCAGGCCCAGGCTCCGTGCCTGGCCCAGGGCGACAGCTGGAAGAAGCGTCGGTGAGCTCCTACGCTGCCCCCGCCAGAGCCACCTGTTGGCGGTCCAGGGCAGCCAGGCCCAGCTCCTGCCCCCAGCCCACCCTGCGTCCCTCCCACGGCTCCTTTCTCACCTGCGCCCTGGGAAGGGGCGGTGCGGCTCCTCCCACGGAGGCCAGGCCTCCCAGGCCGAGCCCCACAGCCTTGGCTCCGTGAATGTGCTCTCCCAATGCACCCTGGTTGTCCGTTGTGCAATCTGGGTTTTCCTCTGTGGGCTTGATTCCCACAGGAGCTGGCCCAGGCTCTGCTGAGCTGTGCGGGCTCGGCTGGGGGTGGCCTACCTTGGGCTGGCCACTGGCCTCCCACAGGCCACGGGTCTTGCCGAATGGACTCACCCCAAGTGGGAGCGGCTGGTGCGTCGGCCTCACACTCACAAGGTCGTCCAGGTACTCAGGAAGCTCCCGGACGTGGCCAGGGGCTAGGCTTGGACTCAGGCATGAGACACTTGTAACAAGTTCCTCTGGCATGTCCCCGGGGATGCTGGACACAGGCTCATGCTTCAGCTCCCTCCTCTGTGGCTTGGGGAGCTCCAAGCACTCACCTGGGACCACGGGAGTGGAGCCTGGCTCAGGGTAACTCCGCGCTTGGGTAGCGGCGTGTGCGGGCAGCCTGTGTGTGCACGGCCTGTTTCCTGAGCGGGAGAGCGCTAACTAGAGGGCACAGGTCCTGGGCCTCCCAGGGGCCCCCAACTTACTCCCAGAGCCTCTCCCTGTTGCCAGGCACAGGTGTCATGGCCCAGCAGGCCCCTCAGCCGGAGTGTTGAAGGACAGGGGAGAGCAGACTGCCCCTTAGCTGCTCTGGAGCCTGTATGAGTGACCCCCAAGTAGCTTTCCTAGCAGACAGCACAGGGTGGGGAGCGGGGAAGGGGAGAGGGCCAAGGTTTGTAGTCCAGAACCATCCCCGTCAATGGGAGCTACTTTTAGCTGCCTGCTCCCCTGGGCAGCCCGCCAATGCTTCACACCAGAGCGACTGGGCCACCTGCCCACCAGGCTGCCTTCGCTCTGGGCGCCGGCTCCGAGCTCGCTCGCCGCCCGACAAGCCAGCCACTTGCTGGGCCCTGCAGGTAGAATGTGTGTTCGGGGCTGCAGGCAGAGGGCATAGGGGCAGGGAGGCCTGGGAATGCCCGAGAAAGCCCCTCAGACATGGCCACAGAGGAGGGGAGCCCCCTCCCGGGCCCTCTGCGGGACCGGCTCTCCCTTGCAAGATGGGGCGGGAGGCACGAGAAAGCAGATTCAGGGCCTTCAGGTTTGTCTTGACTCAGGAGGCCACACAGGGCAGGACCAGGTCTGGATCCCGAGTGTCTCCATGACAGCCCCTGATGGGTGAGGGACATCCTGTTCCTGGGGAGGGACGGGGCAGGAGAGGGGGTGGGTGAATGGATGCCCAGGGACTCTTGGGGGGACAGAGGACACGGAGCCCCTCACTCAGGGCTGGGACTGGCCCTGGCCCTCCGTCCTGGCTCCTTCGCAGAGTGCTCTGGAGAGCACCACGGGCCCCACATGTGAAGTGAGGCAGCAATGTGATCACAGGGAATTCTGGAGAAGAAAAGCGTTCAGGGACACAGGAAAGGCCGTGGGCGGCACATCTGCGGGCAGAGGGGGCGCTCTGTGGCCACAGCTTCGGGGGCTGGTCCCCTGGGGCGGGACATTTCGGACCCGCCGGAGCAGGTGGGTTCACTCCTCCTTGTCCCAGGGGAAGCCAAGAGCAGAGACCTGTACCAGAGAGCCCTCTGGACCACTGGGCCTCGGATCCAGACGCCCTTTGCTCTGAGAGGTGTGGGCTTGGCTCGAGGGGAACGGACTGTACTCCTGGACATGGGCTCCTGACAGCGACATGTTAATGTCACAGCCTCAGGTGGGGCCTGTTTGCTGGGTGCTGGGATGGGGCTCAGAGGACATCCCGCCTTCCCGCTCTAGGTCACTAGAGCACAAGCCCCGAGGGACCGTCCATGCCGCCTGCGGTGTCCTGAGGGAGCACACTGTTGTCACACAGCGGAGAGGACCCTCCAGGCTCTGCAGGGCGGGCCTGGTGCCCCCACATGAGGCCAGACCTCTGCTGAGAGAGTGGGCCTGTCCTACTCTCTGTCTCTGGGGGCAGGGGCTCTGGGGTCTGGCCATAGGCACCTGATCCGGCTGGTTCTTCTCCGGTGCCAGCAGGGGCTTCTAAGACCCACTGCATCTCTGGCTGTAGAGACGCCTGGTCTTCCGTGTGTCCTCACAGGGCCTGACCCCAGCTCTGCGCCCCTCTGAGTGCCACCGCCCTGGCCGTGGGTCTCCGGGAACTCTGAGCGAGCCTGTGTCCTCACTCTCCTTCCTGTCTCCTTGTGGCTACGCGGCCGCCCCTCCCCCTCCAGCGCCTGCTCTTTGACATCAGGGTGTGTTTTCTAGCAAATGGGTCTCCAGCATTGCAAGGGTTTCTCTGTAAATGAGCATCCGTAGTTGGACCACAAGGCCATGCAAAACTGTAATGGAAGCCGTGGGACCCCAGCTCTGTTTCTGCCTCTGCTCAGTGGTGGGAGCCAGCTTTCTGCAGGGGTCAGGTCAGGAAAAATAAAATGTCACTTTTTATGTTTATTCAGAATGAAAATATCTTTATTAAGCTCATGGAAAAATGCACACCCTACAATTGAGGTTATCTGCTTACTTGAATAGAAGAATAACAATGAGGAAATTTGCCACTGAATTTAGGGCCTCTACTATGTAATTATCTGGGCATTCATTTTTAAAAATTTTTTTTTTTTAATAACATCTGACCATTGCAAAAGAACTCAAATCCTCCAAAATCTCACACTAGGAAAAAAAAAATTCTCAAATATTATATTTCAGATTTTTTAATGTACATGTAAAATACAAATTAAAAATTAAGAAATGACATCACTTATAGATTTTATTCTATTATGGGCTCACTTTCTGACTGTAGAGATAAGCATGCTTCATGTAAAACACTCAAACTTCTCTGAAAGGAAGAAAATGAAAAGTACTGTCTGCCCCCTCCGTCCGATCACTGTTGACAGTTGGTGGGTCTCCTTTCCGACTTTTCTTTGCTGAACAATCACACATGATTTATCTGTTTTAGAGACGCAGTACGTTACACATTGGTTACAACTTTTCTTTCTCATGACTGTGCTCTCTTTTAATATTGTAACAGATGGTCTGTCTAACTCTCAAGGCTACATTGTATTTCATTTTGTAAGTGGTTACTTGCATCAGTTTCACAGTTAGGAGCAATGTAGCACACATTCTCCCCTGTCCTGCTGGGTTTATGTGTGTATCTCGGGTGGGCCAGCATTTGAATTTGCATGGCCTCGCACATCTGAGGAAATTTTCACTTCTCAGGTCCTTTCTAAGGCCCTATGGTGATTTTATAATCATAATTTTGAATTTTCTTAACAAGGGAGCTCCCAAATTCTATCTGTTTCATGTGCTCCCAAATCAACATCTGCTCCTGCCTTTTTTTTTTTTAAGGTGCCTAGATTCCTTCTTTCAACCACAGCCCAGAATAGACACAGCAGCTGGGTTTCATCTTGTGTTAATTTTAAATCACATACTGGAGCTACCTGGAGTGCTGAATTCAGGATTCGGCGGGGGTGGGGTGGGGTGGGGGGGTTACTGCTCCCCAGAAAGAGAGCAGAGGGGATTAGCAATGTCTGTGTTGGGTGTGGGAATCTGAGGCACGTGCTCTGCTTACTAGATGTTGATATCCTGGATCAGAAAATTCTGTTTACCTTTGTTATATTCTGTGGCCAGGAACTGGCACATTTTTATCTGTGAAGGAGTAGAGAGGAAATATTTTAGGTTTTGTGAGCCATCAACTCTGCTGTAAGCTGAGAGCCGCTGTTGTCAGGAATGTGGGCTCTGATCATATTTTATTTACAAAAATAGGCTGCTGGCCAACTTGCTTGAACACTATAGTTTTCTGACTTCTGCTATACACTGTTGGGATACCCCCTTGCCTAACAGGATGTCCATGCGCAAACTAGAGAATGTGCATGAGATCGACTTTCTCTCAGCTAGAAAGACCTACTTCATTACAGAGGGAGATGACTGCCTCAGCCTTTTTTGACTTAGATGTTTAAATGTGCAAAATGGATTAGGCTGTGATTATTCACATTAAATTGATTTTTGCTTTACAAAAGGATTCATCAGGGTTTTGTTAAAGAAAGAACTGTTTTCAACACATGTGAATGTCGATTTTCTGCCTGAGAGATGGAGAAACCAAGCTGAAACCTTTGGCATCCGTCTACTTACAGGCTGAGCAGAACTGAAAATAAAGGCACTCAATGAGAAAATAATACAATGCCTCCCGCTTCCAGTTTTCAAACCTACATGTGAGAAGACTAATGGATTGCACCCTGAAAACCTTGACAAGGGCATGGAGCAGTCCCGGGCTTCTGAAGAGTAAGTCATGGCAGACTGCCTGGAGGAGACCCGAGCCCCAAGTGTCACTTAGCTGGTAGTGAGTTTACCTTCTTGCCCTCTAGTGTCCCTGGCTGCACCAAATATGGCCTCAGGCCCAGTGGGTAGGGAGCAGACGGAGTGAATGTAGGAGCGGCTCTGGTCCTGGCCCACGAGCGGGAGGGGGGATCCTAATGTCCACTCAGAGTGGGGAGCCCATTTTCCTTCTTTTCCTTGTTTCTCTGTGTCCTGTGTCTTGGCCCCAAGCTCCCCCACGAGGCTCCTGCAGTAGCACGTGGAGCCTTAAGGCCCAGTGCCGGGGGTGGGGCTCTCCTCTCTGACAGGAGGGCTGAGGTCTCAGGAGGGCACATGACCCCCACCTGGCCCATGTGGGGTGCCCTTGGGGGAGGTCTGGTCAGCACGGAGCTGACACCAGAGCCACAAACCACGGAAGTCAGAGTGGAGTTTGCAGCTAGAATCCTGCCAGATGGCTCTCCTGCCGCAGGACTGAAAGGTGACCCTGCATCCAAGGACAGAATATTCAGAAAGTAGCCGGCATGCGAACAACCAGGAAAGTCACCACTATTCCTGGGGAAGTGCAGTCATGGACCCCGAAGCTCCCGTAGGTGTTGGAACGGCTGAGAAAGACTCCCAAGCAGCTGTCGGGAAATTCTCCAAGTGAAGATGACACTTAAGAATGGAAAGGTCCCGAGTCTCTGCAAAGAGACAGAAGATGCAAAGAACTTCATAGGCTCTTGAGAATGGAAACACATCAGCTTGAACGAAACAAGACTGAACCCTCTCTTGGATGGGACTGATAACAGCTCAGGCGCCAGCCCTTGGGTGGCCACAGCAGGCGGCAGCATTCAGTCTCCCACAGCCGTGGTCCCCGGTCCCCCTCCCCTCGGGATGCCTGCTGAGTCTGTGTCCGTGTGGGAGGTGACCTGGGTCCTCCCTTGCCTGTGCTCAGAGCCAGCATCGGGTGGCTGCCTCTCGTCAAAGCTGTTCTGACTCCAGGGAGAGCCCACTTCCTCTCCAAACACTCACTTACTGGGTCATGCTCATACTGCATAGTCTTCCTTTCTTAAAGTCAATTGACTTGGACCTTTATTTCATCTCAAAACTGCTTCCCAGATGCACCCAGATTGATGTCTGACTGAACTGTGGGAACTGGGCATGTTAGAGTCCTGCCGGCTGTACACATATTGACCAAGAACGCCTCACATTGGGCAAGAAACACAGACCCACACATTCAAGAGGATGAATGAACTCCGAGAAGATAAACTCAGAGAGATCCATGCCAAGATACAGCCTAATTTAGTTATCTGAAAACTCAAGACAAAAGCTGCAGAAGTTAGCCGGAGAAAAGTGTCAGGGCGAAGCTGTCCACACCGTGGCCTCTCACCGGGAAGCCCAGGACAGAAGGGGAGCAGAGGAGCATCTTCCGAGCCCTGAAAGGAAAGAAACACCAACACAGAGCTCTGGTCCTGCCGCAATGGAGGTGAGAAAAAGTCAGTCTCCATGAAGGAAGATGCAGACGGGTCTGCTCAGGAGTCACTGTGGACAAAAGGGAGATGCTCCAGAAGGAAGTCGGGACCCCAGCTCCTGAGGAAATGCGCCTGGGCACATACTACATTCCTTTCCTCCTCAGGTGTTCTTTGGAATACGTTTTACAAAAGCAAACCTGGGGTCCTCGCAGTGTGTAGATGTCCATGGCACGGAGTATAGTGGAGGGAGACGTGTGGTGGTGGGATTTCTGCCCCCACGGCACAATAGTCATTCTTAGAGGACCACAGAAAGCTGAGTGTGCACACTGGAACTCCTACAGCAACCACTACTAGCACTGGTCGAGAAGACAGTGACAACACCACGGCCAGATTAAACTGGAGTTCAAGAAGGCGGGAACACGGCAGCGGAGGATGAGGAGCAGAGAAAAGAGACAGAAAACAAGGACAAATTAGGAGGTCTAAATCCAAAAGTATCGATAATTAAACGTTAGTGATCTAAACACATCAGTTAAAGGACCGTGAGGAAGAGTGTGCAACACAGCCAACTGTGCATGGTCTGCAGGAAGCACCCTTTGAGAGAACGGTGCAAGCAGTTTAAAGGCCGCTGGTATGGCCGCGCTACCATCACACAGCACAGGCTTCTGAGCAGAGACAATTTCCAGAGACAAAGAGGAGCATCACATCACAATAAAAAACCCAATTCACCAAGAGGTGAGCGAGCTCCCTTCATCTTCTGTGACCTTGCAGTATGGACAGAAGAACAGAGGCAGAGGGAAGACATCTCCAATATCAGGAACACACGAGGGGGTCGAATGCAGGTGCAGACGTGAGGGGTGACGAGGGGACTCCACCAGCTCCAGGCACAGAGGACCTCACTGGCAAATTCTACAAAAGCCGTTCAGGAGCCGTAACATCAATACTACCGAATATCTCCCGGAAAACAGAAGATGAAGGGAGTTCACTCACCTCCCTTACGAGGCCGCCCTAACCTGGACCGGGAGCCCAAACCAGGAAGTGTTAGAAACCACAGGTCATGGTCCCCACGAACACAGGTTCGGAAATACCAACAGGATGGCGGTGAGTCTTGTGGTGTGTGCACCCCCAGGCTGGGACTCAGGGGTGCTGGGCCCACAGAGCCGCCGTACGGACTGTCTGCGGAACACCCACACCATCGCGTCAACCGCTGCGAGAGGGACTTTTGGCATTAACATCCACTCATTATAAAACAAAAAAATAAAAATCCCTGGAACCAGGACCAGCAGGGACTTCCTCATCTTCATAACAGGCAGCTACAAAACACCCTCCGGCTGACCTCATGCCTCAAGGTGAAAGACTGATGCTTCCAGCGGAAGAAGTGGAGGATTCTACTCTCCGTTCCCAGCAGCCTCCCGCTGGAAGCACTCCCAGCAACAGGTGTGCAGGTTGGGGAAGAGCTGAAGTGTCCATAGACAGCACGATTGTCCCCCTATGAGCCCTGAAGACACACCCACAATAACCTCCTAGAGCTAATTGTGAGTTTAACAAATTTGTAAAATACAAGATCAATATATAAAAATCAGTCTTAATCTATAAAGTGATCAGTAATGGAAGCTGAAATTAAAACCAGACTACCACTTGTAAGAGCACCAAAACATGAAATATTTAGTTGTAATCCGACAGCACACGTACAGAGTTCATGTGCTGAAAATTACAAAATGCTAATGGAAGTAATCAAACACCCACACAAATGAGGTTTGTTCATTGGGAAACTCATCCCTACTCAATAACACTCAACTACCTCCAAGTTAACCTGCATATTAAATGAAATTCCAGTAAAAATCCTAAATAGATTTAGCATGTATATGTAGAGAAACTGATTTTAAATTTTACATAGAACAGCAAAATTAGAATAGTGGAAACAGTCCTGAAAAAGAAGAATAAAGTTGAAGCAGATGCAGTAACTGGTACTGAAAGTTGGTGTAGGTAAGACAGCACAGTACTAACAAAGACAGACACAGGGAACCACAGAGCAGAGTCGTGGCCTGGAAGCAGAATCACGCAGGTGTGGCTGCGTGAATCAGTGGCTCAAAGACAGTTCAGTGGACAGATGTCACACCAGCAGCACACTCCCTAAGAAAACTAAACTGCATTAAAACGAAAGCTTCCCATTTTGTGAGAGACACTGTTGCCAGAGGAGAAGACAAGCCAGACAGGCCACTGGCAAACTACAGGTAGAAAGGGTTGTGCCCGGCGGAGAGGACGCTCAGTACTGAGAAAGAAGCAGCAGTTAGAAACAGGCAGACTATGTGAGTGCGTCCGAGGATGCAAAGACGGAAACTGGCGCTTGGGGGGCGCTCAACATCATCGGCTCCTAGGGCGGTGCCCGTTGCAGCCCAGATGGTTAAAATAAAACCAGCAACCCCAAGTGCAGACACGGGTGCGGAGCTCTCAGGACTCACGTGCCCCGGGCGGGAATGTGGGCGCCGTTCCAGCGGGTCAGCCACGCCCACTGCCCACGGCACAGCAGCGCCACTCTCACGCCAGGAGTGAGACGTGACCTTCACCCCAGCACTTGCACACGAATGTCTACAGTCCCTGTTCTCACAATTGGCAAGAACCAGAAATAACTCCAATGTTCCTTCAAGGCTGAATGGACCAACCCACCGTAGTCCAAGCCGTGGAGCACCGCTGGGCCGTGAGAGGCTCGTGTGGAGGGAGAGCAAGACCTCTGCTGAAGGAAAGAATCCAGATCCAAAGGTGAGATGGGAAGTATTCCATTTGCCCCAATAAGGCAGAGGTCAGAACCAGAGAAACACTTGGGGGGTATGGGCTGGGGTGTGTTTGTGTGACATGGGGGCTGCTCTGGGGGCTAGGGTTGGGTGCTGGGGCTGGGTGCTGGGTGCTGGGGCTGGGTGCTGGGTGCT
>NC_081561.1:149523676-149529062 GCF_022355385.1 Mustela nigripes | reverse complement strand
GGCTGGGTGCTGGGGCTGGTTGCTGGGTGCTGGGGCTGGGTGCTGGGTGCTGGGGCTGGGTGCTGGGGCTGGGGCTGGGTGCTGGGTGCTGGGGCTGGGTGCTGGGGCTGGGGCTGGGTGCCTGGGCTGGGTGCTGGGTGCTGGGTGCTAGGGCTGAGTGCTGGGGGCTGGGTGCTGGGTGCTTACTCAGGCTTATACTGCAGTGAAAGTCATGAGCGGTGCTGGAGGGTCAGGCTGGTGCTGAAAACAGCAGGAAGCCCAGCCCCCCCCAGGGGCACACCCAGGGTGCCCTTGGGAAGGACAGTGTGGAAGGGGCCCGGCCAAGGGCAGGGCTGGACCTTGGTTCTGCTCGGAAGGGCGGCAGGCTTGGAGGGCTGTCGAGCCCTCGGAGGCAGCACTCTCTCCCTGCGCTGCAGGCTCCGCCGGACCTCATCTTGCTGACACGGAGCAGACTCCCGGCGTCTTGCGGGAGGAGGGCTGTGAGCCGCCCCCGCTCCGGGTCCTGACGCTGGGTCCGGGCCCTGGAAAGCCCCGCGAGTGCGGCTGGGACGATGAGCGCTCAGAGGGGTAAGGGCACCTCATTTTGTATGGTTAAGTGGAGGAAATACTCAGTTCATTTGACAGAAATAGCCTCTGTGGGGGTGTGCATGGAAAATGCTTGGAAAACTTACAGTCAATGGAAAACCGTCTGCTTCGGCCAAGAACAGTGGCTTCTGCTGCTGACCCCAGGCCCAGCCTCCAGCCTGACCCTCAGAAAGCACCTCTCCTCTTCGGAATGGGGCCCTTCCCCATTCCCGGTGCTGCCAGATTCCTGAAGCTGCCACCATCACCCGAACAGCCCAGAGGCCGGTCCCCATGTTGTCTGCATTCATCTGGGGAGGCTCAGGGTCCCCGAAACCCAGCAGCCCTTCCTCACAGCATGTTCCCTTCTCCGCTCTGCCTGGAGCTCTGCCCCTTGTGGGTCATGGACATGCTGAGCTGCTTCAGTGGCCCTTTCTGAGCAGCCCGCAGCCCGGGCCAGCCTGGGAAAGCCGGGAGGAAGGGTGCTGCCCCCATCACCACCGCCTCCCCGGGAGATGGGCCGTGAGGTGGACCCCAGGACCCTGAGACCCGAGCTTCTGGCTTGGCACAGCAAGAGAAACAGCCGCTTTCCTGCCGCATGGGCATAAGCAGAGCTGACCGGCAGCCTGGACCAGGCGAGCACCAGTTTAAGTGGACGACACTAACTGTTCTTGTGTTACACCTTCTTACTGCTCTCTTGCTTATTGAGGACCTACTAGATCCAGGCGTCCTGTCTCAGGTCACTGTTCCCGTGGGCCAGCACCCCCAGAAGCCGCACACGCTAGTCCTGGGGGCTCGGTGACGCCTTGTCGTCTTCCCGGCACAAGCACCCTGGAGAGGCCTGCGATCTCAGGCAGGATCTCCGGAATGTTTTGCTGAGTTTCACTGTGCATTTGCACTGCACCAGAGCTGGTCTTCACTCTCCTGCCAGTGGAGAGAGGCGGCGTCGGACGCACAGCGGCGGGACAGTGGGCTTGTGGAAACCACGCGCTTCGACGGTATTGAACGGGGGACTGGGTCTTTCCTAACCCTTGAGCAGTGTTTGCACAACAGGACATCTTCTGCTCTTCCTGTCCCTGCACGTCTTGATCTCTTGCCCAGGATGGCGATGCTGCTGGGCGGAGAGGCTGACAAAGGACAGACATTCTGGTCCAAAGGTGACAAGGAGGCCAATGGCTGGTGGCTCCGAATTCGCTGGCAGCCCCTGAGACTGGCTGGGGGTGGAGGGTGTGCCTCGTCTGTGCCCCGGGACCCTGGGACCCTAAGGAGTCTGCCAGGATAGGGATTTCCCAAAATCAAGATAAGAGCCGGCCAGTGGAGGCATTTCTGAGCGGGCGCGGGGCCAGTCTTTATGTGCATCGTCTCCACATAACCGAGCCACTGTGAGAACAAGGCACAGATCTAAACCCCATTTCCAGGAAGAGCCTTGTGGCCTAGGTTGCTCGATGGCTTCCCGAGGTCACTGGGCCTGACGGCACGGGTTCTGCGGGTATCTTGGCCACCGCTTTATTGTGTCTGCTGTGGATTGTGAGCTCTGGAAAGTTCTAGAAGGTCCCTTACGACTCCAAGTGTGGTCCCTGGGCCCGCTGCCCTGGTGCTACCTGGGTGCTCATTGGAAACGCAAAATCTCACCCCAGAGTTCCTGAATCAGAGTCTGCATTTTGACAGGCCCCAGCTGACTCACACCCAAGTTTAGGAAGTGCCAATTTGGTCCAACTGCTCCCCTGCCGGGTGTGGAGGTGCCCCCAGACCCCTGGGTGGTCAGCGGGGCACTGGGATTACTGTCCCAGCCAAACCGACGTTCTCCGGCGTGGCCCAAGCAAGGCTGGGAGACATCTTGAAGGGAAATTTGAAATTATGCTTTGGGTTTGGCGCCATATTGGTTTGATAAATACTTGCTTCCGTCCAGAAAGATGAGGGAGACACAGCCCCGCCTGCCTGGGGTCACCGCTTGTGAACAAACACCACAATCATGAGGCAACAAAGGCCAGAATCTCGAGAGAAGTTGGGGCGCCTGGGGGGGCTCCATTGGTGAAGCGTCCGCCTTCGGCTCAAGTCACAATCTCAGGGTCCTGGGCCTGAGCCCCGTGTCAGGCTCCCTGCTTGGCGGAGAGTCCGCGTCTCCCTCTGCCTCTGCCTGCTGCCCTCTCTCTCTCTGTCCAGTGAATAAATAAAAATCTTTAAAAAAAACACACATTTCCTGCTGTGGGTCTGCTGTGGGGCACACTGTGGGGCAGCCGTCCAGCAGGAAGCCCTCGTCCAAGGTCACCCCCACACAGCCGCCTGTTCGCCCGGCGCTCAGCCGTCCCGCTCCGGCTCATCAGCCCGGGGGGAGATGCGGCATTTCCTTCAGCCAGAAGGAGCGGGGATTTGTCTCCGGGGTTAGCCTGTCCCCCGTCCCCGCTGAGGCGCTCGTGGGAGTCCCTCTGGACAGCCGGCTGTCCTTCCCGCCTGCTGTGGGCTCTCGAACCCCGCGTAGTGAGGAGGGGCGGGGGAGGGGAGCAGGGGAGGGGTAAAGGGTAAAGTGCCTGCAGCGGACGTGCCCAGCGTCGCCTGTCTGAGGCCCGGTTTTTCTCTTTTGCTGACTTGCACTGTTCCGTGTTACTCCTTGTGCTGGCTTCGTGGGGAGAAAGCGGTTCAGACAGTGAGTCAGACACATCAGGGGCAGAGACAGGCCCTTCCGACGTGGACCCCTCCCCCCAAGATTATTTGTTTTAAAGCAATTTTAGGATCACAACAAAATCGAGGGGAAGGCACTGGGGTTTCCCGTGTCCTCCCCCACCCCCCCAGGGCCACGTGGTCCCTTGTCATCGCGTTACTCCTTGGAGGCCACGTTTGCTAGAGCCGATCCCTGTCGCCCCAAGTCCACAGGGCTTTGCTCCGGCCGTCCTGCATTCTGTGGGTTTGAGGAAACGTGTGATGACACGTACTCACGTTCTATGACACACGGTGTTTTGTGTGGACGGTTCTCACTTCCTTTAGGTAGAGGCCTAACAGGTGTAAGTGCTGGGCCGTGTGGTGAGAGGCTGCTCAGTTTTGTAGGAAACTGCCAGACTGACTTGCGTGGTGGCTGCCCTGGGCTCACTCGCACCGGCACCGAGTGCGCGAGCCGGCCGCTCGGCGTCTGCACCAGCACGGGGAGCTCTCCGTGCTTTGGAGCCGACCCGTTAGCAGGTGCGTAGCAGATGGCGTGCAGTTTGCTTTCTTGTCCTCCGTACATCTTCCCTGGGGAGGTGTCTGTGATGGTCTGTGGCTCATTCTTTAAGTGGTTGTTTTCTTTTTGTTGAGCTGTGAGAGTTCTTTGTATATGTTGGATACGAGTCCTTTACCAGATGTGTCTTGTGCAGCTATTTTCTCCCAGTTTGTAGTCTGTCTCATCCTCTTAGACTTGGTCTTTGCGAGGCAGAAGATTCTAAATTGAGCGTGACTTTGCTATTGGATCTAAAGGGTCAAGGCCACACCCTTGTCATCTGCATTTCCTCCTGTGTTCTCTTCTGGGAATTTTATGGTTTTGCATTTTGCGTTTGGATCTGTGATTCATTTTGAACTAGTTTTCATGAGGGCTTTGTTGAGCTTCATCTTTCTGTATGTGAACATCCAGTCGGTTCAGCGCCGTTGGTTGAAGAAACCATCTTTGCTCCATTGTGTTTCTTCAGCTTCTTTCTTAAGGACCCGTTGGCTGACTTCTGTGGGTCTGTTTCTGGCTCTCTCCTGTTCAACCGATCAGTTTGTCCGTTCTTCTGCTGATACCACACTGTCTCAATAGCTGTAGCTTGACGGCGAGCCCTGAAGCCAGGCGTCTCCTTCACTGTCTAACCGTGGGCTGCTCTGCTCTTCACCCCACATGAACTTTAGAGTAGGATCATCCGTATCCACAAAATACCTTGCTGGGGTTTTGACTGGGAATCTAGAGGTCAAGTTGAGAAAAAAATGACATCTTGACAACATCAAGTCCTCTTATCCGTACGCGTGGACTTTCTCTCCATTTATCTAGTTTCTGTGTTTCCTTCCTCAGAGCTTGGTAGTTGTCCTCATAAAGATCTTGTACGCAATTTGTTGGATTTATACCCAAGTATTTTGTTTCGGAGGTGCTGAGGTAAAAGGTGTTACGTCTTTAATTTCAAATTCTACTAACTCATTCCTGGCGTAGAGGAAGGTGATTGACTTTCATATATTAAACTTGTAGCTATAAGGTCATGACTGCTTTATTAGTTCCAGGGGTTTCTTGCTGGTTTTTTGGATTGATAGAACAGGTTGTGCTGGGACATCGGGCGACCCCGCATGGAACAGGTTGTGCCATGATATCTGGTGACCCCAGATCTCCCCTGCCTCCCACACCACCGGCTGGTTTCCTGTGAGGCTCCACGGGGATTGCTGGGGGCCGGCTGTGCAGGAGACAGCCCATTGGAGAGCACTTATCTGGGCTGCTGCGGGAAGAAGAACCTTGGTCTCGCATGTCAGTTCGTAGACACCAGACAGGAGGAGGTCCCTGCCAGCTCTCACATCTCATTGGCCAAAGCAGCTCCTCTGGCTGCGCTGACCAGGGAGGGGCTGTGATCTTGTTGGGCCAATCCAATTCACAGCTGGTGCAGACCAAGGGCAGTTCCAGGGCATGCATTTTAAAATTTCTTTTTTTTTTTTTTAAGATTTTATTTATTTATTTGCCAGAGAGAGAGAGAGCATGCACAAGCAGGTCAAGTGGCAGGCAGAGGCAGAGGGAGAAGCAGACTCCCTGCTGAGCAAGGAGCCCGATGTGGGACTCGATCCCAGGATGCTGGGATCATGACCTGAGCCGAAGGCAGCGGCTTAACCCACTGAGCCCACC
>NC_081561.1:149505911-149523576 GCF_022355385.1 Mustela nigripes | reverse complement strand
AGGAGCCCGATGTGGGACTCGATCCCAGGATGCTGGGATCATGACCTGAGCCGAAGGCAGCGGCTTAACCCACTGAGCCACCCAGGTGCGCAGGGCATGCATTTTAAAGAGAGGAGGACTTTGGCCTTCCCAGCGCAGCAGTAAGTGTCACAGCAAGACCTCATCAAGCCTCGGGACTGACCATGACCTTGAAAATCCAATTGAGGCCAAGGTAGACCACAGACTGTTTGCTTTTCAAGAGTGGCCGTCTTCACAGAGCTGGCTGCCCCATCACCGAGTTCCCCGGCTGAGCTCAGGGTAGGTAGGTGAAGACGGGGTCAACAGGTGGTGACAGGCCCGAGCCCGCCCCCCCAGTCCGTCTCTGTCTGATGCTCCTGGATTCTTCTCTAGCACAGGTCTGTTTTCGCTCGCACTAGTGTGTAAACTGCGGGCGTGTGGCTGTAAAGGCAAGAGCCACACATCCCTGTGACTTGTCCGCACAGCTCCTCGGTAGCTGGGCACGCATCCCTGGCAGAGCTGTGTCTGTGGAACAGACGTACCCCCTGTCCCTGTCCTAGAGATGCTGTGTGGGCTGCGTCCAGCTCCCACGATTATGAGTAAAGCTGTTAAAGAGCGTTTCCCTACAGGCACTTTCGGACATACAGCCTCATCACTCCTGGGTAAACATCTCAGATTGGGATTGTTGGTTCAGGGTTGGTGTGTATTTATTTTTATGAGAAACTGTGAGACTTTCTTCTACAGGCTGTCACTCAGGGTCCTACGGAAGGCTTGTGGAGTTTCGTCGCCAGTACTCGGAATTGTGCACATTCACCTTTTCCAGAGAACGCGCAGACCGTACATTACTTGGTGATCTCGCACATCTCCACGTCTGGCCTTACCTGGAGCCACTAACGTGGCCTGTTTCTGTGGCCCTTCGCCGCCACGTGCCGGCTCCCCACACTTCCCACCAGTGTGGGGAGCCGACATCATCAAGGGGTAAAACCGTGCTGTAGGGCAGGAAAATGCAAGTTTGGGTCATCAGACCCTCGAGGACAAAAGTAGCCGATTTTAACTTAGAAGAATCATGTACAAGTAAAAGTGTGGTTTTGGGGTCATCTCCGCTGACTTCAGAGCCTCCATGAAAGTTGAGCTGGTGTTGATGCTGACATCGGGTGCACGTGGCTGAGGTGGGGGTTAAGTCAATGGAAGACACCCTAAGTTTGGCTCAGGGCCACTGACGGGGCTGCTGTCCCGGCTCAGGACTGTCACACACGCAGCCCCCACATGCTCTGGAGCGGGCCGACGTGCAGTGCTGGCGATCCCCGCCCGCTCACCCCGAGATGGAGGGCCCAGACTGCGGGGTGAAGGAGAGAGGGTCCCGGGGCGGGGCTCCTGGAGGCCGCCCTGCCACTAGGCCTTCTGCGGGACTTCAGGGGAGCCAGGGCACCCTGAGGTCCTTTCACTGGGGCCTTGGGCTTGAACTCCGTTGGACTTGAGGGTTTTGCAAGTGTTGGGATAACATAAAACACACATCAGGTTTTGTAGGTGCGTAGCTGGTGCACAGAGGACTCTTCTATGATGAAAACTCTGCCGCATGCTGGACGTCTGAGTGTCTGCTTGATGTGCGGCGTCGACTCACCCTTCCTAGTGGCGTGTGAGGGAGGCCCCTGGCTCCGTCCTGAGATCTCACCCTGGGGCCCGGGGACCTTGCTGTCTGAGTCCCAGTCGTCTGGCTCTGTCTTTGTCTCGGGGGGCGTGCAGCTTGCAGGGGCACCTCCCCCACCAAGTCCCTAAGTCGGCTCGGCCTCGGTTCCCCCTGCATCCTGCTCGGGGTCACCTCGAAACACGGCCGTGCCAAAGCCTGCCGGGTATGGGGCCCCCATCTCCATGGTGTCGGCGCGGGTCTGGGTCCCCAGGATGGCCGTCCTGACCCCCGTGAGCAGGAGCCTGAGCAACTTCCTGAGCTCTCTTTCTGAGGAGCCCTGCACCGGCCTCCCGTACCCTCCTTGGTGGGCGTCCTGAGCCACTACTGCCAGGCCAATGGGGCAGGGGCTCCGTGTATGCTGCCCTTCCGTTCCTTTCCCAGCAGAGCCAAGGCCCAGAAGATGAGGGTTTACATAGCTCACACTCTTGTTTATTGACCTGGAAATGGGGCACAGGCAGGAAGGTGCACAGCGGGATCCCAGTGGTCCCGGCCGGAGATGGCAGCGTCTGGAGTCCGCCCCCCCCCGCCCCACACCGGGTCGGCCCCACCCCGGAACCCGGATGGGAATCCACTCTGTCTACGTCAGGACTTTCTCACTCACGATGCTGCGATTTCTCAGCAAATCTGGACCAAACCTCTATGTGACTTAGATTTTCCCTTCCTTTGGGGGCTGGTTAGTTTTCTAAAGGGCCACAGGCACGTTCATGCCTCTTCCCTGCTTTTGAGGTGACTCCCTGACATTTCAGTCCCATTCCAGTGCCTTCACAAGTATTTGTTGAGATTTCCTATGTACATGCCTTTCTCTTCGAGGGATTTCCGATTGGATGGAGACTGAAAACTGGCATTATGTAGGAAAAGGCAGCATAGAATTAGGAGCTGAATTCAGCGGTTCTGAGCGTAGAATGCGTCCATTCGGGGCGTCGGGGGGTGAATTTCCTGGGGGGCGTCCCTGCAGGGGTCAGGTCCGGACGTCCCAGGGAAGTTGCCGGCCCTTCTGTGTCCCCCGTGAAAGGAAGCACAGGGGAGTGCGTCGGTCACGACAAGGCGGGTGGCGAGGCGCTTGAGAAGGCGGACAGCACGACCCTGTGACGTCACGTTGGAGACCAGTTTGGCCGGCACCTGCAGGCTGGGCTTGGAGCAGGACATCCTAGCGTCTCGTGGAGCTGACGGTGGTCTGAATCCCGGAGGGAACAGAGGGCGGAGACACGTCGGGAGCCGAGAGACCGGGGTCCGCTGGAGGAGGACGAGGGCCCGGGACCACCAGGGACTGGGAAGGCCGCGCTGCCCGGAGAGAAGGTGAAACGTGGAGGGACGGGCTCCGGCGACCCTCCTTCTGCAGGAGGACGCGGCAGCTCCAAGTCCAGTTCCAGGCAGTTTTCCCACCTCTTGTGAATACCCCAGGATTTCCCCATGAAGTTCTATCTTCAGCACATTTTCTTCCAGATTCTGGACCGACGGGTCTGTGCTTAGCTAAAATGATTGTTGGCAGCTAGAGCATGAGCGGTTGGGAGAGGAAGAAACGTCGCTTTTGGTCCCACTCTCCCAGAATGCCAGCGGCACACTGGGCAGCAGCCGGGAGCTGCGTCCTTGGTGCTGGGACCCCAGGCCGCTGGGGCTGCATGTCGGAGGGGCCACACCTGGGCTGTGATGGGGCCGAGGCCGGTGCGATCCTGGGAGGAGCAGGGTCTCCGGAGCCCCCAGCAGGACTGACACCGCCGTCTCCTCTTCGGCTCTGCTCCTTGTTCGGGGTTGAGCCGTGGAGAGGTGGGTGGAAGCCGGGGTCGGGGTCCTCGAGGCAGCGGCTCCATCCTGGTGAGAGAGCCAGCATTCTGTCTTTAAACACATTCACTTTTTTTACCTGGTTTTTCCAAGATTAATGCATTTTAATGGACTTTACTAGCATATAAAATATAGATAGGCAAAAGGTAAATGATGGGAATCACTCAGAAACCCATCACCCAAGGTAATTATTGTTATCATTTTGTTTGGTTTTTTTTTAAAGATTTTATTTATTCATTTGACAGAAATCACAAGTAGGCAGAGGGGCAGGCGGGGGGCGGGGAGCAGGCTCCCTGCTGAGCAGAGAGCCCGATGCGGGGCTCGATTCCAGGATCCTGAGATCATGACCTGAGCCAAAGGCAGAGGCTTAACCCACTGAGCCACCCAGGCGCCCCTAGAGTTTTATTTTGATGCTTGTTTGCACACCTCTTCTCCTTCCAGAGTGGAAATCTGTGGCATAAACTTGTAATCTATTTTTTCACTTCCAAGTGGGTTTTGGTGACATTTCTGGGCTGTGGACTAGTAAATAGTAGTAAATATACTTCCACAACCCAATTTTTCACGGCCACAAAAAGTCCACGGCATGGGCACGACTGCGTTTGTGGAACAGCTCCCTGTGCCTTCGGGCTGCGCTCAGGGTTTCCGTGTGGCGTTGGGAAACGGCGATCTGGCCGAGATGAGGCTCCCCGGTCTCAGTGTTCTTGCCCTCCGGGAGGTGGCGTGCAGAGAAGCCCTGCAAGGCACACGCCTCCCCAGAGAGCAAGGCCGGGCATGTTTGTCAGGGCCGCAGGTCCTCGCCCGGAACCCGTGTTAGAAGCGTCTACGCGCATGGGTGTGGCCTGGGCCTCTCGAGCGCCTGAGGGAAAGGGTCTGGTCGGGGGGAAGGGCTTGGGGTTCGGTGCCCAAGAACACCAAGCATCTCAGCAGTTCTCCGTGTCTGAGCCGGGCGCCTCCTGCCTTCCGCCAACGTCCCTGGACTGCGGCAGCTTCTCCTGCCAGCTCGTAGGTGGGCGACATCTCAGACTTCTCACGGTCCTGGCCACGCTGCGACTGTCTGAAATTCCGGGCAGGTGGAAAAGCACACGACGCCTGCCATGCACCTGTGATGACGTCACAACTCTGACAGGGTCCCTGCTGTCCTTCCGGGTGGAGGTCAGCCTAATCCGGGGCCATGTACTGTGGTGCTGGGACTGTCTGCTGTCCCAGGTTCCCGGGGGCCCCCAAGTGCTCCTGCTCCATCCTGGGTGCACTAGGGAGACTGGGCCCCCCGGGGAGGGCCCACTGTAGTTGGAGGACGTGCCCCCTGCCATGCCCTTGCCGTGCTGGCCACTCGCCTCTGGGTTTGGGTACTCCGTAGAGGGTCCATCCCTCTCTCCTGCGGGAGCACGTGCCGGTCAGTCTGGGCCACTTGCCCGGTCCCTCCTGCTGCCAGGAAGGCACAGATCTGTGAGGACAGAGCGCGAGTCATGCCTTGAGTCAGCATGGCCATTTCCTGGGGAGGCACCAGGGAGAGGAAGCGGCAGCGGTGCCTGAGGACGTCCTTCAGGAGCCTCGCTGGAGAGCTTCATGCTGGCTTCTGAGGACCATGTTCTGCAGCGGCAGCGCCTTTGTCAGGCCCTCCCACATCTGCATCTCGGAGACTCCTGCCCCCAGGGAGCTCCCTCTCCTCCAGCACAGGACCTGCGCGGAGCAGAATTTCTCAGAACCTCGTTTTACTTGTTCGAAACCGAGGCCCAGAAGGGTCCGGCGACTTGTGCAGGCCCTCGGGCCATGTCTGAGGGGCCGGTGGTGCCCGGTGACCTTGTGTTTCACTTGCCACGCCGCGGGGAGGGGAGCAGAGCTAGCCGGCCACAGCCAGGAAGGGGTTAACGCCAGTCGGAGGCAGGCGGGCCCTGGAAAGAGGCGCCTTCCTCTGGGGCAGCTGAGGCTTCCAGGCTCAGTGTTTTCTGTTCTAAATATGGACAAGGAGACAGTTATTTTTAGGAAGCAAATGGTAATGATTAGGGCTTGAAGATTCAAGTTGTCATTCAGTTATAAAAGCTGAATTCACAGGCTGCAGAAAATAGTCTTTTTCTCTCGCTGATGATAGGGCTTCTTCAAGTGCAGTGATTGTCCCCCGTGGTGAATGCACCACAGACAAGGGCCGGGAGGCGTCTCTGCCCTGGGCGGCTCGTTCTGGAGCCGGTCCGCGCTGTGCGGAAGGGGGGCCCCGCTGCCGCTGGGGAGGGGCGCCCCGTCCCTCGGACCGCACCTTCCTCGCGACCACGGGTGGGCCCGTACCTCACGGGGCGAGGCCACGAGGAGGCCTGGGCTCCGCGGCTGGAGCAGGCTTCCCTGCTGTGGGCCCGACCTGAGCAGGCCCCTGTGCTGAGTGGACCCTCCTGGGCTGCGCGCTCAGGGGGCCTTGGTCACTGCCGGAGTCTGGGCTTCCTCAGCAGGCGCGGGAGACCATGTGTCCCCCAGAGAGGCCGGTCAGAAGGAGGAGAAACCAGAGCCTGGCCTCCCCGAGGCTCCTGGGGGCAGCGTGGGACCGCGGGGGGGGGGTCCTCTCACCGCCTGCAGGGGTGGAAGGCGAGTGCGGGTCTGCCCTGGCCCCCTCCCTGCCCGCTTTACCTCAGCGGGGTTGAATTCACGCTCAATGTGGCCCACCAAGCCGGACCTGAGCCCATGGTGCGTTTCCTCGTCACCAGCAAGGCAGGACCCTTATCAAAGACAGGCTGACAGCCTAAAGAATTCAGGGGAAATGTACCCCATTTCAGGGGGATTACCAGGTCTGGCCGGTGTGGGTCAGCGCTGGGCATTACGGACAGAGAGAACTGGTGCTCCGGGAGGGCCCCGAAGAGAGCTGGGGGTGCAGGAAGCTGGGCCTTACCTCCGCGCTGGGACCCCAGAACAGGCTCACCCTGGAGCAGCCGTGGGGGCTCGGCTCTGGGGCAAGGTCGGGCCGCTTGAGAAACGATGGTGGGCACAGGAGGCGCTTGGATTCAGGAGAGGGTCAGAGCATGACCCCTCCATGCCCTCCGCTGACCTGGGAAACAGACACCCCTGTGGGGACCTTGGGCACAGGCGGGCATCATCTGTGCTTGCCTGCGTGGGACCAGCCCAGTTCTGAGAGGATCTCCTTCCGGAAGGAGCAGAGCCTCACAGGTGAGAAGGGCCAGGAGGGGAGGCAGGGTGAAGGGGACGCTGAGGACACACGAAAGCAACCTAGAGAGTGAGAGCCCACCTCAGTCAGGGGCTCTGTCCCGGGACCCTGCGACAGCCCCCTCCTCCCCCAGTCAGGGGCTCTGTCCCGGGACCACCGTGAGCCCCTTCCTTCTGCCCATGAGGGGCTGCCAGGACCCCGGCCAGGCTCTTGGATACACTTCTTCCCCCACGTGAGATTCTGCACAAAACGAGGTTGCGTCTATCAGGGAAGGGACGTCGGCCTTGGTCCCATCCGTGGTCACTCTCAAGGTCACCCGGGAAGAGTTAGACCCAAGTCTGACCCACAAGGGCAGAGAAGGTCTTCAAGCCCCACCAGCATTAGGGAGACGAGCCCCCACACCCCCCACGGGTGCTCTCCGCCCAGGTCCGCACTCCTCTCGGAGGACCGGCCCCGAGCCACGTTCTCCCTCAGGACGAGAACCCGAGCAGCAGACTCGGCTAAGAGGGACGGGCGCAAGCTTCGTCACCCTCCGTGAGTCTCCCTTGGTCCCCAGGGAGCCATGTGATGCTGAGCAACATCCTTAGGCTTTTTCGGCCTCGTCCGAAATGAGGCAACCAACGGTGTGTTTGCCATAGCCCCCGGCCGCGTGTGTGCCAGGCCGCCGCACGCAGCGTGTCTGCAGGACGCGGCCCCTCCCGCCCACAGCCTAGCGCTCCCTCGGGACCCTGGGGAACACCGGGGCCCCCGAGCTCCCTCTTCTCAGCGACCTTCTGCTCACCTGGAGCTCAGCTGGGCGCTCGGCGTCGGTTGTGGGATTCTGGCCGCCTGGGCCCGATGCCACACGGTGGAAGGTCAGCAGCTGGGGGGCCGAGGGGCTCCCTAGCAGCCGTGTGCCTGGCCTGCGGAGTCCAGGCTCTTCCTCCTCGAGACACGGCAGGATCTCTCCCAGTCGGCCCCTGGGAGCCAAGTGTGTGTCCCAGCTGGCCGCTGAGCAGGTCTGTCTGAGCCCTTGCTGCCGTGTTCACAAAAATGTGCTCAGAGGGTGGTGGAGATAGTAAAACACATCAGAGGCACTCGGTAAATTCTACTTCATGGATGTGGTTGATTTTTCACTGAAGATTAGGAGATCAGGTGTTGCTTTAAAATACCAGTCCAGGGGCCTGGGTGGCTCAGTGGGTTAAGCCTCTGCCTTCGGCTCAGGTCATGATCTCAGGGTCCTGGGATCGAGCCCCAAATCCGGCTCTCTGCTCAGCGGGGAGCCTGCTTCCTCCTCTCTCTCTGCCTGCCTCTCTGCCTACTTGTGATCTCTGTCAAATAAATAAATAAATAAATAATCTTAAAACAAACAAACAAAACCCACCAGTCCTGCCCAGACCCACTTTCCACCACTGTCTGTGCTGGACACAATGCAAAACAGATTTCAGTCTGTTAGGACAGGCTCTTCCCAGGCCCAGGTCTCTGTGGGGCCTTGAAGAAACTGGAAAGTGCTAGAAAACAGCCCTGAACAGAGGCCTCTCCCTCCTAAGCAGAAAGAATCAAAACACAGGAAAGGGATAGTGTTTTGTGTTGGGAGCAAGGTTTTCTGGAAGCACCGGCAGCTTTTTTGTCATTTGGCACATGGGGTTCCTGTGGTTATCTGTGAGGTGCAGGTGGTGAGGGGTGTGGGTGATTTGGGGGTGCCGGGGGGTAGGGGTGCATTTGTGCCCATTGAGCAGGGAGGTGCCAGGCTGTCTGGGACTGGAGAGGCCCCAGTGGGAATGTCGTGGGGCCCAGGGGTGAGAGGGACCACCAGGGTGGCTGCCAGGACAGCGCCCTGGTTCAGAAACCGAGGGCCGGTCTGGGAGGTGCACTCCAGAGCCAGCAGCATCTGCTCGGGCATGTGGGAAGGAGCTAGAAGCTGCATTTTGATTAAGGCCTTCTCTGGGGGCTGGACCGGCCCAGACCCCGCACCCCCTTTTCCTCAGACACTCTTGTGCCTGGCCACCGGTCCCCGCTCTGTGGTTCCCTCAGAAGCAGGCAGACGACACCCAGCTAGGACAGAGGGCTTTGTTGGATGGAGGGTGTTTTAGGGAGGCGCCTTTCTGTGAGCTGGACGCCAGGCCCGCACCATGGAGAGGGCTGACGGCAGAGGAGCCCGGCGAGCCGGGAAAGGTTCTGTTGCTCCCTGAGAAGCCGTGGTGAGAACCCACGCTTCCCGGCTCACAAGTGCCAAGGAAGGGAAGGAGGGAGCTGAACTATCGTAATATTTTTACAGAGAAGTGCGGATGTGGTGGGGCATAAAACGAAGAAGGTGTGTTTTTTCAGACTGTTGGATGTTAAAGGTTGCAATTAACTTTGCAAAGGCAGGGAAGTTGGGGGAAAGGCTCAGCGGAGATGCAGTAAATTTTGTTCAGAACAGGAAAAGGACCAGTGTGATGGCAAAGCCGATAATGGGAGAGAAAGAAAGTCTATTTCCTGTTCGGGACAATCAGCATTGGCGGCAGAGCTGGAGAAAACAGAATCTAAGAGCAGGACAGTCACGATAAGAGCACAAGGCAGCCGGGGCAGGATTAAGGTCTGAGCCCGGAGGACGGGCACAGAGGGGTCCTGGCTGGGGGGAGTGCCAGGAAGGGGAGCGGATCAGGGAGGCGTGGCAGGGACAGAGCGGGGCCCCACGAGTAGGGACCAGAGCAAGCACAGTGTGGCCTCAGAGTGCTTGGCTGGGAACACAGGAGGGGAAGGGGTCCTCGTGCAAACACAGACAAGGCTGGACACAGACGATGACCCGGAGGGAGCTGCCCTTTGCAGTTTCTGAGTGTCTTGGAGATACCCCGGAAGACTTGCACCACGATGCTGTTTAGAGCCTCCTGTGGCCATCTGCCCGGCATTACCCAGACGACAGAGCTCCTGGGGGCTGCAGACCACCCCAGGGACACACCAGCCCCAGGCCGTCCGGGCTCAGAGCTGCATTTCCGATTAAGGTCCTTGCTGGGGGTATGGGCCGGCCCAGAACATGCTGCTGACCTTAGGCTGGGTTCGCGAGACGCACCCTGCAGCTCACGGCTCTCCGGATGCTGAGGGGAAGCCCTCATGGGGACTGGGTGGTCTCTGGTCCTATGGCTGCAGGGAAGTAATCCTGCCAACCCAAGGGGCTTGGAGGCGTCCTGCATGGAAACGTCCGGGTGAGACCCCCAGCCCAGCAAAACCATCACAGAGGCCTTGAGAGCAGGTGCCTGCTGAGCCCCCGCTGCAGGCCGCAGAACCCGAGACTGCGCGCGGCACGTTGCAGCCACTGCCCACGCAGGGTTTGTGGCACAGACGGGGGAACTGGGGCAGCCGTCACAGGCCTGCCCTGCGTGCGCCTCAGCCCAGGGCCGCCCCCGAAGGACCCAGATGGAGTTTGACACCCACCATCAGCCTGTCATTCTTGGATTTACGTAACCAACGGAGCACGACCTTGGAGAATGCTGCGGGGCGGCTGGGGAGGGGCCTCCGGGGAGACCCCCGAGGGAGGGAGGCCGGGTTCCGCTGGCGTGAGAGCTCAGACCGCGGCAGAGCTTGAGAAGCCGCCAGCCTGGCTCCTGACACGCAGGCACACTGGGCCTTCTTCCCGGCCATCGGCTCCACTGGCTCCTCTGGGTCTCCCCCGCAGTGACGGCGTCTCTTCACGCGGACGCGCCGGCCTCTCCCTCTGCGCCTCACAGCTGTGCGGGTCGTGAACAACGCGGGGGTCGGGGTGATTTGAGGAGTGAACCGGCCCCGTTAACCGCGGTGCCGCGAGCGGGCGGGCACCGAGATGGATGGACGCGATGGGGCTCCGGCCCCGGGCAGAGTCCACCGGGGAGGGGTGTGACAGGCATGTCCTGTGGGGACGGCCGGACTTCCACGACGCCCACGGCACCCCCTCCCCACTCGGCCGCACTCTCGAACGCCTTCTCGTGTTTGGCTTTTCCTTTGAGGGACATTAAACATCTCCTCAAAACCGCGTTGCCAACCCCGATACTCGACTCCGCTCTGCCCAGGTACTAAGGACTGAGGCAAATTATAACCCATATTGGCATGTTTCGTCTTGTAAGGCAAGTCCCAGAGGACAAAAATAGAAAACATGGAGCAGAACAGCTGGGGTGTGGGGGGCCGCTCCTGCCCCCGAAGGCCTGAGATCTGGGTATGAGCCCGGGGGAAGGTCGTGGGAATCGTCCAGGAAAACACACCCCGTAAATGGGTCTGGGTCTTGGCAGGCCACTGTGGGCGCCAGCCTCCCCACCCCCACCCCAGCCCTTGACCACAGCCCTGGAGGGGGTCCTGCAGCGTCTGGCCTCACGCGGGTAACCGGGAAGGTGACTTTGAGGTTTCTGTGAGAAGCAAGGGATCCTGGAGGAGGGTCTGGTTCAGGGCGGCTTCCGGCAGCCGGGGCGTCTGGTGGGGCGGCAGCGGGCACGTGGGCAGTGGGCAAACTCGGACCACTCTGGCCCCAGCCATGGAGGGTTTTGCGGAGGGCAGAGTTCAGCCCAGGGCAGCAGCCCTAGGTGGGTCTGAGGCAGAAGTGAGAGGCCTGAGCAGAAAAAGAAGAGTTCAAGAGCAGGAGAAGCAGGAGAGTCTCCGCGCGGCCCTGGGGGTCGGGCGCCCTTTACACGCGGACGACGGAGCTGGGCGGCAGGAGGGACGCGGCTGAATTTCTGCTTCGGTAGCGTCGGCAGAGCAGCCACAGAACGAGGCCAGTGTGGACGGGGTCCGGACGCCCCTCGGCTCGGGGCCGGAGAGAGATGCGTCCTACACCTCAGGAGGAAGAAACGCAGCGTCAACCAGGAAACGGCCAAATCGACACGACTGATTCACCAGAGCAGAAACGCGCGTGACCCACGAACGTTCGGGAGCAGCCGCATCGCAGGAGCTCGGAGGACACGGCGGGGAAGGCAGATCCCCCTCTCGGGAGGAGGAGGAAAGCGAGACTGAGCCGTCCGTGGGGGCCTCTCAAACCCTTTCAGAAGATGGTGCCTCGGGACCGGCATCCGGGGGCCGGCGGGCACCAGGCACCGAGTTTAAGCCGCACGCGCTCCCCGACCCCTGCGCCCTTCCTCCCACCGAGCCCTGCGGGAACGCGCGCAGAGCCCCACGCAGCGGGAGACGCCCAGGAGCGAAGGCGGTCTGGCCACGGGCGAAGCTACTCCCGCCGCGGCTGCGGGGGAGACCGTGGGCCTGGCCGCGCTGGGGGGGCTTGTCTGAAACGGACTTAGAAATTAACAATAAAATAATTTCACCCAAAATTTGGTGCATCACAGCCTCTTAAAAGTATGCATCATAGATTTAGTAGACATTAAAATGGCATTTTTAATATTTTTAGATGTTTATAATCAATTCTCTTGTCTAGGCTTCTTGGCTAAAACTTTCTGGTATTGGGTGAAGAATTAGCAGTCGCTCCCCATGTTGCTTTAAACAATTTGCTGCTGTCATGGGTTTTGTTTGAAACTCAGAGATCTCCATCTCTCCGGTCCTGATTTCCTGGGGTCACAGGCCCGGCGGGTTTGGAGACAGACACACTCATTCCGCGTCGGCAGAGAAGGACTGAGCAGTGAGAGCAGCACATTTAAACGTCGTGGCAACATCTTCATTTAAAAGTTTCTGTTACTCCTTTTCCACCCCTAGATTCAGTTCCCGATTTTATTGGCCTGCGGCACAGGCCTGGACTTCCCAGAAGCGCCCTGGTGGGGACCACCCACTGGCTCCCAGGAGGGTGACATGTGTGACAGAAAAAGCCCTCAGTACCCACGTCCCCAGGCCCTTCGGGGCATGGGCCACCAGCAGCGACCACATCCATGTGGCCCCAGGAGGGTGGGTGAGCCTAGCAGCCCGGGACGCCGCTGTCCGTCTTCACCAGCCTCCGGTGGGGGGCAGAGCACGGACACACGGTGGTCACGGGCACCAGGCCCCACAGAGCGCGGCGCCCGGTCCTGCTCCTGGTTCTGCCCTCCTGCAGGGCCCACACCTGTTTGTAGCTGGTTTTTATATCAAATGACAATCCTTGAAATCCTTTTTAATAAAAATGTGGGAAATGGAAACAGGAGCCTGTGCTCGAGGCCGCTCGTGTGTGTGCGTGGACGTGTAGCCGCAGTGGACGGGACAGCGGGCTTTCAGAGCCACCACGCGTGGAGGAGAGAGCACGGCGTCAGGCTGCGAACGTCCTGCCTGTCACCGCCGGTCCTGTGGGGCCGGCCTCGCTGCCCACGGCTGCGGCTGCCAGGACTGCCGAGCCGGGGCCCAAGCACCTCACAGCTGGTCCACGTGGACACGTGTGTGCCTCAGGGCAGGCGCTGAGAAACGCCGGCAGCGGCTGACCCTCTGTGGGGCCCGCAGCCGGCTACAGAGGGCCGACAGGTTGGGGGCATAGGCGGCTCACAGCAAGGCTGGGCCCTGGCTCGGGCTGTGCTGTGAGTCTCCCGGGGTGAGTTCCATGTGGACGGGGCCCCCTGAAGCGCAGGGCCTCCTGGACAGCCCGGCCTCCTGCCTCCGGGTGCGGAGACCACCCAAGTGTGTCCCTGCCCCTGCAGCTCCATGAGCCGCCCTGCCCCCCACGCCCCCAGGGGTGTCCGCTCAGCGAGCCGTGGCTGTGGCCTGCAGAGCCTCCAGCCCCGCTTGCTGCTGGGGGTCAGCCGGCGAGCACCCCCTCCCCGTGCCACGGAGGCTCTCTGCTCTCACTGCCCCACGTCTGAGCTCTGGCCTGGCGGAGGCCTTGGAGCCCCAAACCAGCTCGCCTAGTGCGGGCTCCGCGCCCCAGCCCTTCCTGTGTGGCACCGCAAGGCCCTCTTCAGGGTTCCTCTGTTTCTCCGAAGCCACAACAAGCCTGCCCCCCCCCCCCCCCGACCTCCAGAAACGGCCCCTGGTCTCGGACTCTGTCTTGGTGCCGCGCTCCCCAGTCCAGGAGCCCCTGTTTCACCCCTGCAGCTCCGGACGTGGCCCCCACACTCTCAGGCCTCCTGTGGACCCGCTCCCACCGCTGGTCCCTCATGCCCCCAGGCTCAGGCTCACCGGGAGCCACTGGCCAGGGGACTCTAGACCAGCGGCCACCCTTGTCTGCACTCCCTGCGTTTTTCTTCGGCAAACGTCCCGAGGGTAAGGCCATCCTGGGCCTCCGTGGCCTGTCCAGTGGCTCTTGGAATAGCTCCAATCCTGGTGGGCTGCTGGATGCACCGGCCACAGCGCAGGGGGTGAGGGATGTGCCCGTGGGACCCGTTCCCCCGAGGCTGAGGTGCTACCGGGCAGCCGTGGGAAGGAGCCACAGGCCCCTGGCACCCAGCTCGCAGGACAGGGCAGGTGTCCGCCCGCACGGCCAGGGCCACTGCGTGCACACTGCTTCTGGCCCACGTCTGGCCCACGTCTGGCCCAGGCTGCGGCATCTTTCGGTAGGCCCGCCTCCTGCTTCCCACGAGAGCAGGGCTCTCGCCGCCATCCCCAGGCTGGGCAAAGGCTGTAGTTCCTGTGGTTTTCTGTGTGAAGCCCTCCATGATCTGTAAATATGTGTAATTAGTAGACAGACAGTTGGAAACACTTCACTGAAAATGCAGAGATTAACCACATTGTGCTGGGCACCAGCAACTGCTCAAAAATATTACCGAAGTTGTATTCTCTCCTCAGCAATGGAAGATTCGTTCCCGGCCGTGTCTCTGCGGTGGCCTCTCGATGTCTTGGGCCGGAGGAGAACAAGCGGGTCGTCTGAAATCAAGCACAGTGATTTCGCAAGAGCCCAGGCGCAGAGAAATTCGGGAAGCATTTTAATCCAAATGTCTTTAAATCTTGGATAAAGACTCGGTTTCACAGAGAGACAAGGACGGGAGCCCGAGTCTTCTCGGCTCTTCTGCTGGACGTGTGTTTGCTGGTGTCTATGCTGGGCCTGGCACGTGGGTTCAGAACCGGGTCCTGGATCTTGAGAAACCCGTGCCGCGGTTGGGAGACAGCAGAGACAGAACAAGGACCACAAGTGCCGTGTCGAGCAGCGACTGTGGAAGTGACAGCGGGAGCTGGGGCGGCCGCGTGGGGTCTGGAGGGTGAGGGAGGCCCCGGCGCGGGAGGCTCCCGAAGGGCTGGGGGGTCGGCGTGGATGCGGGGCAGGGATGCCGGGCGCAGAGCCGACGGGGCCGGCCGTGAGGACAGGGGCACCACGTTCGCCCTCATGTGCCCCCGCGGCTGCGCTTGCTGCACGCGCGTTTGGAAGCGAGCGCTGGGGCCTGCGCTGCCGTCCGCAGAAGAGCTTTCTGTTCCCGCGACTGGCTCCACGGGGCATCCTAGGATCTGGGGTGCCATCCCCCTGGGACAGCCCACGCCAGCACGCGTGGGTCAGGGCAGTGGGACCCTTCTGGAGGCTTCGCCGTGAGGCCTTGGCCGCGCCTGTACGCCAGCGGCCGGTGGAGCGGGTCTGGGGTCAGCCCTGCAGCGCTCGTCCGCCTGGGAGCGATGCGCGTAGACCCACCCCCAGCCCACGAGCCGTTCCCACAGACGGTTGGTGACGTTGGTAACGGGACTATTGTGCTTTCCTGGAACTTCCAGGTGTAATGGAGACGCTCAGTTCTCACCACAGAGTGATTTCAAGGTGTGTCATTGCCTGACAGGACCACACAGCAGACACCAGCAGTGACGTCCCAAGACGTTCTCGGAACACGGAGGACAGCTGGTGACTCAGAGCAAGGTCTGCGCGCTGTTCCCGACACACGTGTGCCCCATTTTCTCTCCAGGGTCACACCGGGGTCTTCCAGGCACCTTTCCCTCGAGTCCAGAAGCTCTTATTTCTCCGCCGGCGGAGACGCACCTGGGCTGTCCCGGCTGGGCCGTTTGCACGCCTCAGCCCTCCCGTCTGAGAAGCGGGGAGATGGTAGGAGCCCCTCGCAGGGCCTCTGGGGACCAACGGTGCTAACGCGCAGGACACAGAGGCCAGGCTTGTCTCCCCGGAAGCGGGAGCCCAGACGCTGGGTAGGACAAGCCTTCTTTGTGGTTTGTGTCCAACCCACGAACGGATTCACTTCAGAGGGCCAGACGCAGTGGTGATGTTGAGGATGTGAAAACACAGCGTTTGCTTCTCTTCCAACCGCTGAGGGTCCAGAAGCCACGGTGGAGGCACCCAGAGACCTGAAGGCCCACCTGTCGAGGGTGCTGGTTGGCCGCTGCGGATGGGCTCGGGCGGGGGGCACCAGCCTAAAAAGCACTTTTCCTGTTGCAATCGGTCCAAGGGCCCCTCCTGGTTTTGCAGCACAATCTTTCCTCTCCAGTCGACCCTGAGAACTCCGTGGCCTCATGCTGAGCCGTCTACTTCTTGCCTTATTCAAGCCTGATTGTCTGGGAGGGACCTCTCCTTTGAGCCGGCTCTCCGACAGCTCTCCGGCGCCCCAGCCCAACCTCCTCATTAACGCCCTGGGTCCCCCGATGTCTGAGCTTCCCAGGCACTCCGAAGAAGAAAACCTGTAAATAAATGTGCGACAGTGACTGTCTCCAACCGTTTCCAGCCAGTCCACGGACAAGCTGCTGGTTGTTCAGAGCTAAAGTCTGATTCTTTACAGGTGAACTTCCTGTACGTGTAGGACATGTCACTGTCCACCCCCCGTACATGGCCTGCAGGTGTGGGAGCAGCTGCCCCACATGGGCAGGGCTGATGGTCCCGCTGCCAGCAGCCTGACGCTTCCAGGTTCCGCAGGAGGTGCACACATGCCGGAGAAACACGCCGAGGAACATTGATGTGGAAAATGGAATTAGAAATAAAGCAGGCAAACCTTTTGGTCCAAGGCTTGAAAATCGAGGGATTTGGTAAAGATGCTGAAAGTCACACAGAAATCATGCATTTGGGACAATGAAGTCCAGCTCCCCTGGGCCCACAGGCGATGGCGACTGGCCCCGGCAGCCCTGGGCCTCCCTGGGGGACCCCCTCACGTTTCAGCCTCTTCATCAGACAAACAAGAGGGAAAATAATGCTTCACAGGGATGGGAGCGAGGCCAGTGTGGATCCTCATCCGTGCTCGGCCCCGATGGCTGGTGACTAGAGGGAGGTCTGAGCTCATCTTAGGACATTTCCCCCTGAAAGATCTGTCAGCCTCAATGCCCGTGTTAGAGCAGGGTCCGTTTTAGCTGTGTGCCTGCTCAGGTTTTGGCTTTCGCTTAGGGAAAGAGGTAAGCCAGGTGTCCGTGCTGGGGACGACTCTTCCCCTCTGTGATCTGAGAAGCTGAGTGTGCTTTCTTGGGGGAGGGCAGAGCAGGAGCTGTGACCTACCAGGGGCACCTGTGGGTGCAGGTTGGAAGCTTAGCAAGGTCTCAGCGCCCCGCTGGGGGACCCTGGCTGTTCTGAGCCCCTCTCAGCAGCCGGGGATAGTGTGGGCCTGTGGCACGTGGACCTGCCTGATCTCAGGAGCTCATGCTGCTTCAGCACGCAGTTAGGGACCTGTCTGCTTGGCGGTCCCGCACTTGAGGTGGGGCTCCATGCTTTCCCCTCTCATGACCCGAGAGGCACAGCCGGGAGATGGAGGAGTCAGCGCCGATAAGCGCCTTTACAGAGCCCTGGCCTCCGCGCTGGCAAGGGGTGGCGATGTCAGCCCCGTGGAACTGCTTCTTGGATCAGCTGGGACAACACACAGCACCGCTAGAGCACCTTTGTATTACTTGCCACGTTCCCACAGAGTCAAAACCAATTTCCCACACCCCCCAAATCTGTCAAGAAGCAGAGGCAGAGCCAGGCCTGGCCCATGACTGCTGTCCTCTGGCCAGATGTGGCTGCAGCCTTTGCTCTGTGAACTGTCCCCACAAAGCAAGCCCCCTGCAGGTGACGTTCTCTTCACAACAGGTGTGCAATGGGGGCTTCCAGCCTGGTGCTCAGACCAGGAGGACCCCATGAGGCTTTCGGTGGCTGCAGCTGCTCCCCCTGCAGCTGCTGCTCCCCCGGCGGCTGCTGTTCCCCCTGCTCCTGCTACTCCTGCTCCGGCTGTTGCTCCCTCAGTGGCTGCTGCTCCCCCGGCGGAGGCTGCTCCCCCTGCTCCTGCTACTCCCCCGGCGGCTGCTGCTCCCCCTGCTCCTGCTACTCCCCCGGCGGCTGCTGCTCCCCCTGC
>NC_081561.1:149419698-149505901 GCF_022355385.1 Mustela nigripes | reverse complement strand
GGCTGCTGCTCCCCCTGCGGCTGCTGCTCCTTCACTCCCCTCCCTTGTCCCTCCTTCTCTCCCTCCCACTCTGTCCCTCTCGTCCCCACCCCTCCTCTCTTCCCACCCCCCTCCTCCCTCCCCTCTGCCTCCACCCCTGCTCCTGCCGTCCTGGTGCTGAGCTCCCATGCTGAAGAGAGCTGGGCGTTGGGGAGGGCAGCACCGTTGTGCGGGAAGAACAGACTCTGAAGACCTGTCTGGCCCAGAGGTCAGGAGGTCGCTGCTGGCGGGAGGGGCCCGGGCAGCAGATTGGGAGCCCCCTGCCCCTCCACCATCATTTAGACAAACAAGCAGATGGCCGGTGTCAGCGGGGACAAAGAGCCATCTGTGCAGCGAGGCCGCCCCACCTCTCTCTCACAGGCGACTTCGTGAAAGCCGCGGCTGGAGGCAGCGCTGCCCCACGGCCAGCTTGGACGTCCGAGGACCAGGCAGCGCTGTGTGTCCTCTGCCCGGAGGCCGCCCAGAGGCCACCAGGCCGGGCTCAGGCCGCGGGGCGTTGGGTCGGCTGTGTTCACAACAGGACCCTTGTTTCCAGGGAGGACCCGTCCACGAGGCGGGCGACTCAGATCGGCTTGATGGAATCTGTCCCCTCCCCTCCCCCGCTTCCCCTCCGCCCCTCCTCCATCCCCCGTCTCCGCCTCTCCGCTGGAGCACCGGGTGTGTTTCCTGGCACATCGCCGCGGGGCATGGAAGGCGGCCCGAGCCAGAGAAGGGCGGCTCTGCCTGCCTCACCCCTTCCCCTGGCTGTGCAAGGCTGTTTCTGGGGCTCAGGCCTCAGGCAGGTTGACATCTGCCCCCATGGATTGGGGCTGTCCACCGGCCAGGCAACGCCCGAAGAGGCAGCAGCAGGGACTGGACGTGTCCTGGGCATTCCCTCTGCGACGTGGTGCTGTCCAGTGTGGCTGCTGGACCTGGCACGGATGCGGGAAGGCAGAGGCAGGTGGGGAAACACGCAGTGGCATCCGCCATTGCTTCCCAGGGGTCAGGTCCCGAGCTGTGGCCACACATCAGGGGCCTCGACCCCGTGTCCTCAGACCCGACCCAGCCCCCAACCCCCACGCCTCCAACTTGCTTTCCTCTCTGGCAACC
Source organism: Mustela nigripes (assembly GCF_022355385.1). Classification (NCBI taxonomy): domain Eukaryota; kingdom Metazoa; phylum Chordata; class Mammalia; order Carnivora; family Mustelidae; genus Mustela; species Mustela nigripes. Next base: position 149,504,773 of record NC_081561.1, on the reverse strand, counting down.
TCACCACCACTGCTGAGGAAGGACACTGAGCATTTCAACCTCCTGTCCGTTGATACTCATGTATAAAAGGACAGAAACAAGGCACAACAGAAATGAAATTAAAAATACAAAGATAAAAGGTACAGGTTCCCAATTTTATTACTGTATTCAGCAGATATGAAACTATGTTTCAAACAGTAAAATCGGGACAGATGTAGCGGAGGAAAGTGGAGAACTCAGGCAGGCTCTGCACAGTTCGTGAAGGTGCAGGTGTGGCCGAGCGCTGCGGAGAGCTCCCGACCCCTCACGACGTGGCGGACCCGCGATCAGAGCTGAACGGAATATTGTGGGTCAGACGCCAGTTTCTGATTCAATGTCCATCTGTGCCCACCTGACGGTACCGTGTGAACAGGTCTCTTGGGTGACAAATAAGCTCGGATTTTGCTTCCCTTGCTGGTTTGGTGGGACTGAGGCCGTGGAGGGGACGGCGTCCCCCTCTGCTCTAACAAGGGCTGGGGAGGAGAAAACAGTCTCCCACGTGTGGGTGGTACCGAAGGAGAGCGCAGGTGTCCACGTCTGACGCTTCTTGCAGGGAAGCAGGTGAAGCCCAGCTCCTCAGGCCGACCTCTGTCCTCCCTCTGGAGCCACAGCAGTGTCCTGCACTCCAGTTCGGGGCTGCACTGACGGACGACGACTGAGCTGGGGTCCAGGTGCCACGTGTTTGTGGGGCCACTGCGCTCTGCTAGCTGGGCGGGTGGGTGCGGGGCCCCATGGAGCACGCAGGCCAGCAGGAGACGGCGGTCGGGCCACCCCGTGGCATCGGCCTCCCGCAGACGGGACCGCACCGGAAGCACAGGCTGCGGCACCCAGCGATGGAGGGTAGAGAAAATCGTGTCTCCCACGGTGCACGCCGGCCCTCCTGCTCGCCTTCAGCACGCCTGGGACTCTGTTTCCTCATCTCTGAAATGGGCATGACTGCCCAGACCCCGCAGGCTGTTGGATCGCTGAGCGGAAGGGGCCGCGGCAGCCAGCGGCTCCGTGGAGAGGCCAAGCCCAAGATGCTTCCGCACAGTCCTGGGCTGTGAAGGGATCTGACCAGAAACGTGGGGACGGGGGAGTCACAGGCTGTGCTCTGTGGATGGCCCGTCTGGTGCTTCCTCAAAGCCTCTCCATGCCTCTCGCTGAGAGTGTTTTCTGAGTGTCTTCATGAAGTTTATGAAAGAATTTATTTCAAAACAGGAAACGGAGCTTTGTTTTCTCTTGAGAGTAAACCAAATCAAACACCAAGATACTCCCGATTAGTCCAGAATTCAAAACCCAGGAGGCTTTACCAAGTTCTAAAATAGTCCCACGGTGTTTTCTCAAAGGCGTCCCGAGGGGCGAGCCCATCGGATTGGGGTGGGTGAGGACGCCCTGACCTTTCACCCTTGAACCCCAGCCAGCAAAAATTAAACAAGCGAAAACCACTTCTGAAGTTGAAGGAACATCTTGTCTTTTTCTTTTGAGAAGTTCGTCTGCAGCTCTTCCTAGCGTGGCAGCATCTAAACCGCAGGGCGGGGACGGCCCCTCACCCCGGCCCCCCTTCCCCCGCACCCGCAGCCCCACCACACGCTGCTCTCTCCCTGCAGAAACAGAAACAGCAAATGTGGCTCTGGACGCCAGGAGCCTGTCCCGCAGGCCGGGACACCAGACAGCTGGCTCCGGAAGCGACTGCCGTCCACAGGAACACGGGGCTTCCCACGGGGCCACCAGCCAGCGATGCCTGTCCACACGCCCTCTCCTGCCCTCGCTCTCGGAGGTTGGGGGCGGCCCTCCTCAGGGGTCGTCTGGATGACCGCTGTCGGGAGAGCTCCGGGTGCTGACCCCTTACTGCCCAGCCCTGCTCAAGCCTGGAGCTCTGACGCCTATCAGCGTGGGGGACCCAGGAGGGAGAGGGGACATGGTGCCCAGACTCCAGGCTGCATTTCTGCTTTGCCCAGTCCCTCCTCTGTCCCCAAAGCTGTGGCCTGGACTGTGTCCCCCAAAGTTCACATGCTGCTATTTGGAGGTGAGCTCCTGGGGAGGTAACCGGGTCAGATGAGGCCCCGTGGGGATGGCGGCCATGCAGATTCTCCTGGTCCCGGGTTTCAGACTGTCCCCTGGACAGACTAATCCGGACAGACTCCTATGTCAGGTGTCGGAAGCCCGAGGTCTCCTCCTGTTGGCAGCCTGCACCACGCCTCTGCCCCGAGCCTGGCTCTGTCCTGCTCTTAAGGAGCAAGGGACGTCCTGGGCTCATTCTTCAGGCCGCCCCACGGTGCCTTCCAGTGAGCCTCCCCCCGGCAGCGTGAGCCCCCACCTTCCCGGCGTGCACTCCCTGGCCCGGCCTGCGCAGGGCCCCACAGACTGGCTCACCCAGCCATGTGTGCAGACCCGGCACTGGCACCCACGGTGGGGGGGGGGGGTTTACCCTAGCTGCAAACTGAGTCCAACCCAGCACCCAGTGCCCTCGTGGCCTGTTCTTAACCTCAGGTGCGGAGGAAAACTCAAGGCAACACAGAGGCCTTCTGGGTTCTAAAACCTTTTCTGTAAAGTGCCCCCCGCCCCGTGAGTCTGAAGGCCGAGCCTCGTGTCTGGGAGACCAGCGCGGGTCCTTCCCTTCCACTCCCACGGCTGGAGGGTCTCTGCCGCGCCCAGCACGCCTAGATCCTGGGGCCAAAGATAAGTGAGCTGTGGCCCCCGACGGTCGCTGGCTCATGTGCTCCAGACAACTAACAACAACGACAGACTGGGTATTGGCATGGGGACCGCTCAGAGGACCCAGGTCCGCCTTCATCCAGAGAGCTGAGACAGACGCATGGGAACGCGTCCCCAGGGACAGTCAGGAGCTCCTGGACGGCAGGGGGCCCTGGTTTGGGGTGCAGGGCCGAGCCTAAAAGGCAGCCCCCGGGCCCGTCCGCTCCGGGCCCACGGGAGCCTAGGAGGGCGGGGAGGTCACTGAGTGGTTCTCCTCTGGGCCGAGAAGGCCTGGGGAAGGTTCCGGAGGCGGGTTGTGTGAGGGGCTGACTGGAGGTGACCACCGGGGTCAGGCAGGCGTCGGGATGCAGGGACCTCAGTGGTCCCACAGGAGGAAGGAGAGCAGCCTGGAGAGCAGTGTGTCACGACGAGCAGAAGCTCATTTTCTCTCTCTTTGTTGATGACATCTTGGCAGCAGGATTTGCCTTACTCTGAAGATCTCTTTAGAAATGTTAATACATGTTCTGTTCCAGCTCCCAGCCTCGGTGTGGGACCCTTCTCACCGCTGTGGTCGGCGGGGACCCTTCTCACCGCTGTGGTCGGCGGGGACCCTTCTCACCACTGTGAGCGACCGCAGACACTCCTCTCTGCAAGGCTGGCACGCCCTTGACTTTCCGTCCTCACCAGCCTCGTCCCGCTCTGGGGAAGTGTTGTCCATGGATTTGACGGGGTAGGGCAGCTTCTGGGGGAAAAGCAGTTAGGGTAAGTGCAGAACGGTCCTGATGCTAGGAAACCAGTAACAGAATAATAAAGTCTATTTGTGTCTCTCTGCCCATGACATGATTTTCCCATTTGCAACATCAGAATCAGAAAAATAAACGGGACGGTGGGGGAGGGACATCGGGGGCTCCGTCGGTGAAGCGTCGCCTTCGGCTCAGGTCATAATCCCAGTGTCCTGGGATCGAGTCCTGCTTTGGGCTCCCTGCTTAGTGGGGAGCCTGCCTCTTCCTCTCTCTGCCTGTCCCCACTCCTCATGCTCTCTCTGTCTCAAATAAAGAAATAAAATCTTTTAAAAAAAAAAAGAGTAAATGGGGTGTTTCAGAGAAACTTCATCTGCACTCACCAAAGGCAAGGTCATTTCCTGAACCAAAATACTGTCTAGGTAATTCTGTGAGGTTTTTTTAGCCGTCTGTCCTCAAAGGCAGACTGACCAGAGCCTGGAGCTCAGGAGGGGTGTTCCTGTGGAGTGGATCCGGCTGGAGTGCCGTGCTATCCGCGCCCTCTGCTTAGAAGTCATCGTGAAATAAGTTCAGTGATGTGCATAAGATTGTGTTTACTAAAAGCTACTTGACCAGAGAACAGCACAGCATTCATCTGATGGCTCTGGGGAAGACAGGAGGGTAGTCTGATCCTAAGAGTGTAACAGGAGGCTGAGGATCATGGCCTGTTCCGCAGGCCATAGAGCCCAGCCTTGGTCACCAGGACAAGGTCAGGGCCAGGAGTAAGGATTAGCCCGCACAGCAACCCGGTCTGAGCCAAGACGGCTGATCACAAGGGGACAGGAATAAGGCCTGGGGCTGCCTTAGGTTCTTGCACATGTGTGTGTCCACGAATGCATCTGTGTGTGTGGAATGTGGTGTGTGTAAGTGTGTGCTGCACAGTGTGGACAAACGTGACTTTGGCCGGTCAGCGAACAGTCCATGGCAGGAATCAGGAGCTGGAGGGAAGCCGATTTGGGGACCGTCTGAATTCCTCTTCTGAGGGTCTAGAATGCACCCCCTTTAGCTCAGACATTTGGCCCCCAGCAAAGATGGCTGATGGGAGAGTGTGGCCAAGACGGCCCTCCGTGGGGTCCTAACCTGAGTCTTTGCCCCTCGCGAGCAGTCGGCCGAGCAGAGGGTGCCGGGGAGACGGCCACGTTCCCAGTGCATGTGTTGCGTTCCTGTGCAGTTTGATCGTTGTGATTCTGCTCAATTAATGCTAATTGATTATAAGAAACACATTTCTTGAGGTTTTTCTCTGCAAAACACGTATCCAGTTGCACAGTGGTGGATCCCCAGTGAACGTTCTCAGTGAACGATGCCCAGACAGACCTTTTGAAAACGAGACGAAAAGCATGTTTCCGAGCAGCCGTCGAGGCGGGAGAGGTCAGCGTCTGCCGCGGCTCCTCTCTCACCGGGCTGGGTTTCCTCGAGGCCGACTTAATGCCCTTTTGATCCCAGAGCCAGGACGAAGGGCCACAGGGTGCTACCGCAAGAGACGGGCCAGGCCCTGCCCCAGGGGACGGGCCGTGCTGCCGTGGGCGGGGCTGTGCGCCCGGGAGGAAGGGAAGGGGGCTCGGGGCCCTGCAGACGGCGCGCCCTCTGATCCTCGGGGAAGACCGCACTGTGAAAGTGGTGCTTGGTCGAGATGCACGTGGGGGACGGGACAAGCCAGTGACAGTCCGCGTGAGGAGTGTGCCCTGCGCGAGGGCAAGGGTCACGCCCCCGGGACGGACCTCAGCTGGCCCCGTGAGGCGCTCGGGGCCAGGCGGGAAGGAGCTGAGCTTCAGAGGGAGGCAGAGCGGGGGAGCTCCATGAGGAAAATGAACGTAGCTCATCTGAGGGGCGGAAACCTGTTGCAAGGTCTTCGCTGAGGCAGCCACGGTTCACAGTCCTGAAGTGGATTGATCCAGCGGTTTTCAGTCTAGTCCCCGAGCTGCGAAACCGTCACCCCCACCTACCGTAGCATGTTCCCGTCGTCCTGGACGGCCCTGAACTCATCGCCTCCCCAGACCGCAGCCCTAAGGAATGAATAATCTATTTCTGGTCGTACGGCTTTCTGCATTCTGGACGTTTCCTATCCACGCAGTCATGGCACGTGGCCTGTGCGACCCGCTTGCCCTCAGCATGCTGCTTTCCGGGTCCCCCGGGGGGGCAGGGGTCAGCCGCCCGCCCCTTCCTGTTGCCGAACCGGGTTGCACAGTGCGGACGGCCCTCGGCTCCCGCGCCCCTTCCTCAGGCCCACTGGGCGGCTCCCAGGTCTCCGCGTTTGTGTCCTCATAGCCCGCGTGCCGCGCCGCGTGTGTGGCTCGTGCGGGTGCGCTCGGCTCCGGCGCTCCTGCGGCCGACGCTCCGGGTCGCTGGGACTCCGCGTCCCACCTCGGGGGGCCGCCAGGCTGCTGCGCTAAGGCTCGAAGCGGGACGCGGCGCAGACTGGTTTGCAGTCCTCTCGCAACCCCGGACTCCGCGCGGCGTCTGGACAGGGCACGGCGGGGCGGCCGGCTTCAGCTCCGCCGCATCCGGGAATGTCGGAGCAGAGAAGGCTTGACTGGCTGCGCTGCGGAGTGACCGGGAGGGTCCCCCGTTCGCAAGCTTAGACCCGCCTGGGCTGTGGTCTGGGGCACCTGCTCGCTCCTTTCAGCACGGCGGCCGCGGGGGCTGGACGTCCAGCGCAGGGGCTGGGGCCCGAGAGCCCGCGCGCTCTGGCTCGGTTCTAAACCGCGCGGGGCGCCGTGCTGAGTGCGGAGCAGCTGGCACGTCCAGCCGAAAGTGCCCGCGTGGCTGACGAGGAAGGTGCCCTGCGGAGCCGGGAGACGCGCTTGTGCCGGGGCCCAGCTCTCCTCAGACTGAGCCCTCGATCTGGCACCACCTGGATGCCGCCCGGGGGCCTCAGCAGGTCTGCTTGCAGGAAGGGACGGGCCGATTCTAAACTTCACCCGGAACGGGAAGGACCCAGAACGTTCACAACAACTTTGCGGAAATGAAGGGAAAGTCCAGTGAGGACGCGGGTGGTGGCGGCCAGGGGCCTCCGCTCCCGCCACGGGAGCCCCGGGGCCAGACTGCTGAGAGACGCCTCACGGGTAAGTGTCCTGGGATGACGCAGGCCCAGGCCACCATCCTCAGGGGTGCACAGGGCTCCTCGTGGGGGACCCAGAGGACGTGAGACAGACGGCAGCTCTGGGACCACCCAGGGGCTTCCTGGCTTCCCACAGCTGTGGCAGCACAAGCCACGGACTGGGTATCACCCACAGAGATTTACTTTCTCCTGGTTCTGGGGGCAGGAGTCTGAGGTCAGCTTGTCCCTATGGGCCATCTGGTCCACGCTTTTCTCTGGGCTGCTGGTGGCTGCCAGTGGCCGTGGGGCTGTGGCTTGTGGTTGTCCATCTCAGTTGGCCTCCGCTGTCCTGTGGCTGCTCCCTGTGGTAGGGGCCCTGTCTTATAGGGCACCGAAGGCTCAGCCTCCCTTCGGACGACCTCGTCTAGACTCGTGACATCTGCAGTGGCCCTGTTTCCGAGAAGGGTCTCGTGCTTGATTTCCGGAAAGGCCTTGACTTTGGGGGCTGCTGTCCAACCCGGGGCTGAGGGTCACCAGAGCTCAGTGGTGGCCCTGCCTTTCCACAAGCTCCCTGGTCCTGTGTAACCCGTGCTGAAGTGCGGCCGCGTGGAAGGTTGAGCCAGCCGGGCTCAGCTGGTGACCATCTACACCAGGCTGTGGGGCAGCCCCAGCAGCCACTGGCACGGAGGGGCCCTATGTGGTGTAGGCGAGGGAGACCGGAGAGGACGCTCCCACTAGCCGGCAGTCTTGGTCTGTGTTCTTAGATGGTGGCCAGCAGGACACAGAGCTAGGTCTTGGCGCGGGGTGGGGTGGGGGGGTCCCAGCAGCATGTTGGGCCATACACCACAGCAGGGGCTTTGCCTGGGTGGGTCAGGGTATCGGAGACCACCCCAGAGGACTGTGTGTAAGTGCACGGAGGTCGTTTCTCCCTTGGAGCCCCCAGACCCAGGCCTGGATCTCCCTCCGTTCCCTGGCCCTGAGCTCCAGACCATGCAGCTTCTTATTTGCAGGGGGTGGGGTGGCGATGCAGGACATAGTCCTTCGGGGAGAATAAACACTGCTCTCGGCTCAGAGCTCTGGACCCTAAAGGAAGCGGCTTAGTGCTTAGCTCCGTGCCGATGAGCGTCTGCAGGGCCCGTTCTAGAAAGGACGCCCGAAACCGAGTTTCCCACCTGCAGCGGGCGCTCTGCCCAGACACAGATCACAAGGGCACAGGGATGTGCGGCTACCGACGGCGGGTCTTGGGCCTGTTAACGAAGGGGATGCCAGGCAGCCGCTCAGCGTGGGGCCTTCCAGGGGCACAGAGACGAAGGTGGCTGTGAGGGTCTGGCTGTCATTCTGCCCCATCTTCCTGGCCTTGGCCTGACCGACTGTTCCCCTCAGGCTCTGGGCCAGTGGATTGATGAGGGCCCGGACCCGACCATGACGCACCCTGTGTCCCGGGCAAGGAGCATCTCTCCAGTGCACCATGGTGGGGTTAGGACCCCATGAAGGCGTCTCGTGAGCTGGGTATCTTCTCAGAGGCCCAAACCACTTTATACTCCCGGCAGCAAGTCGTCCCCAGCTGGTGCTGCCCCTGCGGCCCCCGGGTGGCCAGGGTGAGGCGGGGCTGCTCCTCAGGGACGTAGCTCACGGGGGGAGCAGGGGCCACAGGTGTGGGGGTGACACAGTGTCTGCAGAGAGCTCCAAGGGCGGTCGCCTGGGCCGGGCCTGGTGTAGGACCAGCTGGGGTCTGAGGTGGGTGGCCAGGCCCTAGACCGGCACTGTGGACTCTGGGTCTGGTGCGGCTGGGTGTGGTAAGCTCAGGTCAGGCAGGTGCCGTGACCTCAGGCGCCTGCCTGTGTTGGGAAGCCCGGACAGGGCCGGTTGCATCCATCCTAGACCTGGAGGCCTCACCTGTGCTGTCTGACATGTTCTCTCTGACTGCCCAGAGCCAAATGGGATCTCAGACTCCAGAGGGCCAGCTGGGCTTGTCCGGCTTGGGTGACGTCATCCTGCTTCTCTCTCGGCCATTCCCCCAGCAGGGCGTCCCTGCCGAGGGGCCCTGACGCTGCCACAGAATTTCCAGGGACCGCTGGACCAGGAGGAGGGAGCTGCCTTGCAAGGGGAGGGCTGGACACTCAGAACCGGATCGCACAACCTGGGTCTTGCCTGCCCCGGCACACCTGCCTGATCACGGCCCCTGAGCCTGGGCTTGTCCGTCCACACCTGCCAACCTCCACCCATTCATTTGTGACATGGGACCTTTAAACCCACCGAGAGCACAGCTGTGGTGGAAAGCACAGGGCACACAGGAGGCGCCCGGCCCACAGCAGTCCCCGGCCCCACTCTGTGCAAGTGCTGCTAGGCCCTCCCCGCGGAGCTGCTCCCAGGCCCGGTGCTGTCCAACCTCGGGCAGTTCCCAGCACTGGCTGCTCCGTCGAGGCCCCACAGGGCTGCGAGACCTAAAGGGGTTAACAGTCCATGACTTAGAGAAACACAGGCGCGCAAGGGCTGGCAAGGGGGAGAGAGGCAGCAAGCACCCCAGCAGCTGCCGGAGGACTTGGAGGTGCTGACACCCACAGAAGAGCTGCAGTGAGAGCAGCACCCATGCGACACGGGGCTAGGCCGGGGGCCCCGTCCACTTCCCTGTCACAGGCACACAGACTCCGCAGCTGGCTGCCCACTGGGGCTAGGAGGGGTCCTCAGAGCTTCCTGAGGGTCTTGACGGGGACCTGCTGCTCTGCTAGACCCTCACATGCCAACACTGCTCACCCTTGGAGCTGGGGCCTGGTCCCAGCCTCGCCTCCGCCCGGGCCTGGGCCTGCACAGGTGGGCTCTACCCGCCCTTCTCTTTCAGCCCAGACGGTTCCAGAGGCCTCCAGAAAAGAGACCGAGGCTCTTGCAGGAGGGAAGACAGCTGTGCGTTGTCTCCCCTGGGTGGTCGGGGAAGGTTCCATGCAGACACGCCCCACGACCCTGAAGGGAAGCGGCACAGCACACAGCTGAGCTGTAAGCACAGGCACGTGCACACTCACATGGAGACACACGCACACACATTCATGCACACTCAGACCATCAGGATGAGGAAGCGGGAGGCGGACTAAGTCTACACCGTCGGGCGCATGAATGTTACTGCATAGACGGTGTTTCTAACAGCCCGGGAACCCTTGTCGCCTGGAAGTGAGCGCCCAAGAGTCCAGGGCCCCAGAGGTGAGGGCCTGGGGCAGAGGAGGGGAGTGTCTACACTGGTTTGGGCTGTGTCGACAACGATCTTATTTGACAGCAAAGCATCCTCAGTCCTGACATTGTACAAGTAAACGAACGGGCGTGGCAGAGGACGGTGACTCAGAGCCGTTTAGACGGGAGAGCAGGTGTCTGCACGCAGAGCGTTGTCCACGGCGGGTGTGGCTTCGCCCAATCCAGAGGCCGCTTTCCGGGTGGCGCGGACGCCGTCCGTGTATCCGTCTCTCCAACAGCTTGGCGCCAGCCATGGGTGCCTTGGGTCTGGCTCCTGGCCCCGGTGGGGGCATTTACTTGTTTCCAGTGTGTCTGTCAGCAGCAGGGCTCCGGGGATGCCCTTGCTCCATGTCTGCGCGCACGTCTCCCGGGTGTGGGGACACGGTCAGACGGGAGTTGCTGGGTCAAACGGTGCCCTTCCAGGTCTCGGGGAGACCTGGGGAGACGTGCCCACGTGCTCTGGACATGGGCTTCCAGCCAGAAGCCAGGACAAAGCCCGCTGCCCTGGGGAGGTGCTGGGCTCGGAGGCGTGGAGGCAGGGGGTGACCGGAGCTGGAGGTGGCGGGAAGGCAGAGTGAGGGGCCTCTGGGCGCCCACGCGGGCACCGCGGGGAGCCCTGAGAGTGGCCGTGGGCTGCAGCACGGGTGCGGAGGACACCGCGGGGGTCTCTGCGACCCTCTCTCCTCCCCCCCTGGAGCGCACGGAAGACAGGTCTTGTCTCAGGCCATCACCCAGAGAAGTGCGACCCTGGGAAACCCGGTGTGCGTTTGGAAGGAGCACAGCTTCCCCCGAGCTTTCCCACAGCCACGCCTGCGTCGGCAAACGTGGACACGCTGCAGCAGCCCCTTGAGGCACGAGTGCAGAATCCCTCTGTGTCCCCAGAGCGGGGTTCCTTGCCGGGACCCATGCACCCTGAGGTCCGGGCCTGGAGGCTGGGGGGCACACCCTTCCTGTGACCTCACCCCGAGCCCAGGGCATGAGCTTTGCCGTAAGCGATCAGGAACCAGGCTCGGCTCCTGCTGCAGACGGAAGCAGTCGGGAGGGGAGCAGCGTGGAGCGTGCGTGTGTCCAGAGGCCGTCCCCACCTCCGCGGGGCCGCGGGCAGCAGGGAAGCTCCAACGGCCAGGGTGTGGAGGAAGGACGGGGGCGATGAGACAGGTCGGTCCGCGAGACGCCGTCCGTGAAGACGCCCGGGCTCTGGGGCCTGCATGCCCTATGGTTTTGCGGGGGGAGCAGTCTGACACCTCATTTCCTCCGTCAGCAGTGCAGACACAAGCGCAAAGGTGCGGGTTTGTGGTCCCTGCGGTGGGTTCAGATGTGTGGGCAGCATGTGTGTCTCTGCCCAGAGACTATCCTGACTCACACCTGCTGTCCTGGGGACCAGGAATTCGGAGGGGCTGGGCCTGCAGGTGACCCGGGGCAGCTGCTTGGAGGTGGTAGGGCAACAGAAAACACAGGGCGGGGCGCAGGCCAGGCCCCCGCAGGGCAGAGGGAAACTCCTAGAATCAGCCACTGCCGTCAGCCGGGCACGAGGGAAAGGGCACTCGGGCAGGGCCATGAGGGTGGGGATGGCTAGAGCCAAGGACCACTGACCCCCCAGAGCTGGGTCCGGAGGCCTCTGACCCGAGCTTTGCCCTGAAAGTGATCAGGAACCTGGCAAACACTTTACTTGGGAGAGCCACGCGATCCATGTGGACTTTTGGGGGACTGGCTGGTCTCTCCTGAGAGTGGAGAAGCCCCCCCCCCCCGGGGGAGGTCGGCTACTAGAGGTCACTGGCCAGGGCCCTGGGCTCTGGGTGAGGTCATAGGAAGGGTGTGCCCCCCAGCCTCTAGGCCCGGACCTCAGGGTGGATGGGGTCCCGGCAAGGAACCCGCTCTGGGGACACAGAGGGATTCTGCACTCGTGCCTCAAGGGGCTGCTCCAGGACCCTGGCATGGATTTGGATGGTGCAGAGTGGTGGTGGACGCCTAAGCAGGGAACGGTGAAGGCCAGTGGAAGCACCAGACGTCAGGCCCTGTAGTCTGTGTCCGTTGGGGGAGCCTCCAGCAGGACAGGGGTTGGTAGACCTGGGACCTGGGTTGGATCCTCTCAGGCCGGAGCAGAAGTGTGGTCAGGGGCCGGCAGTGCCGTCAGGGGGCAAGTGGGTGGGGGGCCCCTAGACCCTCCTGGGGACCGTGGCGGTGAAGGCGGTGACGGGCAGTGACGGACGGACGGTGATGGACACAGGGCGAGGATGTTTTTGAGGAAAGAGCCAGCAAGAAAGTTCCGTTTTGGAACCAGATGCCATTCCTGTCAGGCGAGCAGCCTCTGGGACCGGCAGCTGTGTGGCGGCAGCGGTGGAGAAAGGGCGGCCCCAGACCCACCAGGCCTGGCGCAAGGAATCAGTGGGCCCTGCTCGTCCACTGGTGGCCCCGTCCCGCGTCGTGGCAGCAGCTGACGTGCGGTTTCTCCCGCTCGGACTCAGCACATCCCTTCACCGCAGCTCCGGGTTTTAAGCTGTGTATTTTGAAAATGGAACCGAGAGTTTTGAAATAGTTCAGGTGGAAAACCCGCAGCCTATGGCACGGCCCTGGCTCGCCTGCTCTCGGATGCTAAGGACAAACCCCCTCGTGGCGGGAGAGAAGCAGCACGGCCAGAAATTCACCCCTTCCAGAGGTCAGAGGGGACCCTCGCGGACACTCACCTGCACGGTGTCCATGTGTGCCCAAGGTCAGAAGGGACACCCATGCCGTGTGTCCCGCTTCGTGCCGGAAGGTGCAGCCTGACGGAAGGTCCCGTGTTCCATGGAAGTGTGAACTTGGGCGTAAGAAAGGGCGCCATGGGTTCCCCAAAAAAGGGAGGATGAGTACATGCTGGGTCGTGGGAAAAGAACTGATTATCCATAGCTCCCGACCTGTACCTCCTAGAAACGTCTGTGAGCCTCCACTCTTACTGGTGTGGGGCTCTGCACGGTGCCCAGCGTGAAATCAGAGGTTCAGTGTCTGGGCTCGACCGGAGTGGTGCAGTGCCCCTCACACGCTCACGTCTCTGCGGTCTCAGCCACGGCACCCGGTGTCCCGCTCCCTCACCTGCACAGGGCAAACAGGAGGACAGCAAGGCTAAGCGTCTGGTCACGTCTGGTCATGTCCAAAGGACAAGTGGTCACAACTCAAGTCGGGGCTTGTCTTCCCGCCTCCCTCTCTCGGGGATCCTGGCTGACCACTGGCCACAGCGGATAACTTCTCTGCCCCTGGGCGTCAGGACGTCCTCTGCACAGCACGGTGAGAATACTGTGTCCCCTGATGTCCCCAGGTTTGCGGTGGTTGCTGTGGCTAGGGGATCGGCGTGCTGGGAAAGGAAGCCTGTGGGTGTGCATGTCTGCATTCTATCCACACAGAAATGCCGAGCGCGGTGCCGTGGCTGCTGCCGTGGCCGTGAGCTTTACCAGGCTCGGCAATGACACACTTGAGGCCCGGCTCCCAGCACTGCTGGCAGTAACTGGAATTGGCTCTGGCCTCGATATTACCCATGTCAGGTGGACACACGGAGGCTGCTTCCTGGGGAGAAGCGGACGAGCGCCTCTGGCCTGGCCCAGGGCTGTGTGTTCAGGACACTTCGAGGTTCCCCCAGGCTGCCGAGAGCTCGCAGGCGGAGAGCACGGGAAGGAGCCGCTATTGTCAGCTTCGGAAGAACATTGTCTGATCTGCTTTATGAGCCCTGAACACGACAACACCCAACGAGAGAAACGTTCTACGGCACATTTAACCCTTCCGAGATTGAAGGTGGACGGTCTGAGGGTCCTTTAATCCAGAGTGAAATTAGTTGGTGTTTTCACACCATCCTTAAGTCCTAACTGGCAGGGGTCTCTGCCCAAATCTTGATACCTCAGATGGGGTTACTCATCCGCACCCCGGACTGCTGCTTCTGCTGTCTGACCTCAAGCCTGCAGCCACCCCGTTAGTGTCTATGTTCGAGTGGAAGGAGTAAGGAGAGGAACCACCTTCTCAATCTGCCCTTCTGACCGCTCACTCGCAGGACGTGCGTTTGAGGCCCCGGGCAGCCCCGACCAGGCCTGCGACGCCGCCTCTGTGCCCTCCTGTGTGCCCTCCTGCCCGCCTCTGCCGAGAGCTGGCTCCGGGCTCCCTGTGCAGCACAGACCTGGGTCCTGGGACCCCTGGGTCAGACGGCTTCTGTTGGTGTCCTGCTTCCTGAGAAGCTGCGTCGGGCACTGCGAGGTCCCTCCTCCGGTGGAAAGACCCGATAAGAGACTCGTCCGTTGGACCTGGTTGGTTTGGACACCAGTGAAGTGTGTTTTAGACAAAGAGGCCTCAGGCTGATTTTGAATGCAACTAACTCTGATTCTGGGCCAAAAATAGTCTTTACAGATCATTCATCTGGAGCAAGACCTCACACCCTCGTCCCCGCACATTCGTGCTCTCCCAGTGCCGCTGGGCAGCTCTGCTCAGGGATGAAAACTCATTTGAGGGACAGCCCAGCGCAAATACGGTTAGGGTACCGCCCTGCTGCCCAAGCTGAGCCAGAGCGCGCTCGCACGCGACAGGAGCCCGCGGCCCATTCCCTGGTGCTGTGAGGCCACCCTGCCTCCCGTCAGTGCACACCGTGGCCGGGGCCGGGGCTGGGGCCGCTCCGAGCCCCTCGCAGAGTGTCTGTCTACCCTACGGAGGACACGCGTGGGTGTGCGGTTCTGGACGTGGGACCCCACTCCCCGGGCTGCCTCCCGGCCACGGCACAGCCCGTCTGCTGACGGAGCACCCAGAAGGGCCCTGCTCCTCCAAGGGCACCTGACTGCCCAGCGGAGGGCTCAGGTCTCCACCGAGAGCGACCCCCTTGCAGGGAGGTAGCGAAGCAGCCATGTCGGGGAGGAGCCGTGCTCACTCCCCAGGGCAGAGCATCCGCAGGAAGACGGCGGAGGGCGCGCGCTGCTCCCAGGCCTTTATTTACTCGCGGAGCCGTTGATTCCGGTTGGTTTGGATTCAAATCCGTCATCTCAGACTTTGGGTCGTGAGGTCCGCCTCTGTAAGACACCACCTGCTGTCCCCGGTTCTCCGGCTCCTGCCCACGGTCACCCTGAGGCCCCTTCAGCCTCTGATACCTGAGTCCTCGCCCCCCGCCCCCATGTTCTCAGCACCTGTCCTGCCGAGCTGCCCCAGTGCAGGGACCGGCTGCCCTCCACGGCCGGGGGCTCCAGGAGCCGCACACCCGGCAGCAGCTGGAGCAGGCCCCTGAGCCGGGAGCCAGCTCCGAGGGGCCCCGGCAGTGAGCGCTGTGCCCACAGGCGGACAGGGACCGGCTGCTGTCATCGTGGTCTTGGGACAGAGTCGAGGGCTGAACTAAGTGCTCAGACTCACAGATGCTGGGCTTTTGCACATGCTGACCTGTCTCGGGGAAGTAGCTTTCGAGCTGCAGTCCTGGTCACACAGAGCTCCTTGAGGCCGCTGCCAGCCCAGGTGTCCACCACAGGGCCACACCCCGTGGATGCGCCAGTACCAGGCTGGGTGGCCTAGTAACTGAGTCCCGGGGGCAAGGGGAAGGTGAGGGTCTGGGGTCAGAGGCCAGAGTCAGTTTCCTGGAGGAGTGTGGCCTGTGCAGCCATGTGATGGGCGGGCCAGGAGGTGGGGCTGGCCTCAAGGTCCTGCTGTCGCCCTGGCCCCTGGCCATTCTGCCCTGACAGTGAGAATTTGTGAACAAGCTCGTTGCACGGCTGCTTCTGTTCCCAGGCACACACCGACCCACCGCCCCAGAGCCTCCAGGCAGCCCCTGCACTGCTGTTCTAAGCAGAAATCTGGTAATCTGGCAAGTGTGGGAAACACTCATTGCGTAAGGAGCGTCTTGATCCTGCGAAGCCAGGGGAGCGGGTAACTCCCGCCGCCCAGGGACACATGCTCAGTTCCCCTGGGATCACGAGCTCAGCCGAAATGTGGTTCTGTGTCCAAACACAGAGCCTGGCCAAGTGAGCTGGGACCCTAAGGCTTCCCAGATGTGCAAGCACTCACTGCTCTCCAACTGAGAAGCTGGGTCTAGAGCCCTCGGTCCAGCAGATGAATCATTTACACCACAGAATCCGGAACTTCCCTGCTCGAGTGGGATAGGAGGGCAGGAAGGTTCTGGGAACCCACTAGGGACTTTCTGCTCCCTGGATTCCAAGAACATGCAACACACGTCACTGATTCCTGGACAACCGAGTGTCTGCGCCCTGGCTTCCCTGGGTGACGGCAGACGCTCCCTCCGCAAGTGCTGAGCCCTGGAGCCGCTGGTCTTCTGAAGAGAAAGACTGACCAGCCACCTCCAGTCACATTTGGGCCCAAACAAGCAGGGATTGAACACACAGAGCAGAGACCCTGCTCGTGGAGTGGACGAGCTTTCTGCTTGGGGGAGACACCCTGAGTTCTAAGAACCCCTGCCTCTGTGTTCCGAATTTGCATTCGTTTTATGAGCGATAGGTCACCTACAATTGCCCTGCCGTGTGGCACTTATGAAGTCCTTCCTAAGCACTAGGTCCCAGGTTCATCTCTGCCTGGGCCGCCCGTCCAGTCCTCACTGTGACCCATGACTCTTGCCGTGGTCTCTCTTGTGCAGCAGAAGAAACAGCCTCTCGGGTACGGGGTCGGCACGGCCGTTCTGAAGCCAGAGCCTGCAACAGGTGTCCTGGGGTCACCTGCTCTGGGTCCTGGTCTCCTGCTGGCCTTCACTGCAGGGCACTGCATCCTGAGCTGAGCTGACCAGGAGAGTACCCAGGCCCACAGGGGCTCCTAGAGAGGCACAGTCTCTTCTCTTCCATAGGGTTGCGCAGTGAGCTGCCGAGATGCTGAGCTCTATGGACACCTGCTCTCCCGGGAGGAGAGGCCGGTGGGGGTGTGTCAGGACGCTCCCGCCCTCCCGGGTCAGGTAGGTGCCGAGAGCAGTCCCGGCCTTCGGGGACCTGCTGCCCACGGTCCTCCCAGCAGGACACTGGGGCTCCTGCGGCCCAGACTCATCAGGGCGTCCCCTGGCTCCTCGAGCTCCAGCCACCCCTGGCCCTCACCTGAAGGGGCCGGGAGTATCGTGCTACTACGAGTGGCTGACCCATCCGGCGGCGCGGGGACAGTCCACCACACCGGGGACGCGCGGGCACGGGCGTGGGAGGCACCCCGGTGGGCGAGGCCACCCCAACCCCACACAAGAACTCATTTCACACAGTGCATGTGCATCCGCAAAACTCTTTGAGAGCCCAGCGCATAGGAGGTCACGGCCCTTCCTTCTGTGCTGATGCCTGTAGCACGAGCTCCCAGACCCGGGCGCCCTTCATGGGAGCTCAACAATTCTCGTGTCATAAACTGTAATTTCTCAAAAGGAAAGAGCTAACGTCTCGATTTTGTCCTGCGTTTCCGCCAGCTTCACAGTTTGGCTGGACCAGGACCACTGAAAAGGAGAGTGTGTCAAAGCCTCAGTGATGCAGAGACGTTAATTACTGGCCAGTGTCACCGGCGAGCACTCCAAGACGCGAGGAAAATCCTCACTGTCCTCAGCCACGCACGTGGCCGGGGATGTAGAGCAGAAACAGCGTGTGCTGCTGGCTGTGCCGGGAGCTGCCTTTTCCGTCTTGGAAGAGGGTCTGTGAGGGTGGGGGGCGTCTTCCCTCGTGGTGGGTGGGATTGGAACCCCCTCTGGGAAGCACTTGTCCGCACATATTCCAAACCCTCGGAGCGCGTTGGGCGGGGTTCCCGCTGGAACTGGGTGGTCAGCAGGTGTGAGGAAATCACACGGTTTGTAGACAAAAACTCGGCTGGAAGACTGTACGGTGCTTGTTGCAGTGTGCTTCATAACAGGGAAAAATCTGAAGCGAGAAATAAATATTTCAACAAATTATTGCATCTTGATATGATGAAATACTATGAAGTCATTAAAATGTTGTGAAGCAACCTGAGAAGAGGGTCACGCCTCAGAGGCTGGAGCCGGACCACCACTTCGTTCTGTGGGACCCCAGGCGAGTCACACAGCCTCTCTGTGCCGCAGCCCCTTCGGGGGCCGGGGCTGCCGCGTGCCCAGAAAGCTCTCGGAACCGTGCCTGGCGCACCAAGCTGCCGCCGTGACACATTGGGCGAGGAAACAGGGCATGAGGTCACGCGCACACGATTGTGTTTCTGAAGACTGTGCGCCGATGCGTCCGAAGACCGCGTACAAAATCCTGGACGGGACGGGCCAGAAAGGCATTCAGGGTCGCTCTCCCCGGCGCCGAGGTCCCGGGAACGGTCTGTACTCTCCTCGCGACCGACCCTCCTGTCTCAGTTCTCTGCAGCGGACACGGGAGGCCTTTGTAAGAACGGACTCCAGATCGGTCGTGGACGAGGCAGACGGTGCGCCCAGACGGCCCGTGCCAGCGTCCGGCCCTCCTCGCGGCGGGCTGTGGACCGGCTGCCCTCGCGGGCCCGTCTGCAACGTCCTGACGGGCATCACTGTCTCGGCGCGAGATTGTCCCGAGTCGCTTCAGTATTTCAAGCAAACTTGAAAAAGCTGGTTTTCCCCCTTTTTTTTCTTCTTCCTTTTCTGTTTTTCTTCCGCTCCCGTGTTCCCTTTCAACTACGTCGCTTTCCTTTCGTGATGAAACTGGGATGGAAAGGGAAGCCCCAAGTCCCGGTGTTCTCTGGCCTCGTGGCAGGACGGATGGAAACACGCGGCTGCGTTTCCCAGGAGAACCCGGAATCACGTATTTGCAAGAGTGACTTTTGCGAGACCCCAAAGCGGAAGGCTCGACCGGCAGCCGGGGCGTGTTTCGTGTGTGCGGGTCGCCGTGCGTCGTGGACCCGGCCTCCTGCTCTCCGACGTCTGACCTCGGCCCCCGGGCGCCCCCGGCCCGCGGCACCCGCGGCTCCCTGCCCGCCCCTCGCGGCCGCCCCTGCCCTCCGTCAGGATCCCCCAGGCAACGGCCTCCCCACGGGCTCCCCGGGCCGTCCCGAGGTGACGAGAGCCTGTCTCCTGGGAATCCCGTGGGAAGCCTTCCCTTTTCTCCGTCCACAAGCGCGTCTGCCTCCCGACTCCTGGCCCGGCCGGCCCCGGCGTCATCGCCCACGCGGATGCGCTCCTGCTCCTTGGCCGGGGCCGCTCCGTCTCCTGTCCTCTCCTGTCCTGTCCTGTCCTGTCCGCGGCCGCGTCACACGTGCGGGGCGCCCGGAGGGAAAACGGTCCCCAGAGTCCTTGATGGCCTCACAGTGCGCCTGCGGGGCGCGGGCCGGGCTCTCGAGCGCTGGGACCACCGAGTGTCCCTGGTGCTTCTGCAGCTCCCGGCTCCAGCCTGGTGGCGCAGCCACAGTCCCCGAGAGGAAGCCCCCGCGCGCCTTTCGCTCTGTCCACTGCCTCTCTCAGGACCTCGCCCGCCTGACGCCACCTGACCCCGCCTCGTCTCACCTGACCCACCCGGCCCCGCCCCCTCTCGCCTGACCCCGCCCCCTCTCACCTGACCCACCCGGCCCCGCCCCCTCTCACCTGACCCCACCAGGCCCCGCCCCCTCTCACCTGCCCCCCCCCCCCCCCCCCCCCCCCACCCGACCCCGCCCCCTCTCACCTGCCCCGCCCGGCCCCGCCCCCCACCTTACACACCCTCACTTCAGCCCACCTCACCTCAACCCCAAGCCGAGGCGAGAGGCCGCAGGAGAGCCGTCCCCGCCGACACCCTGGTCTCCGAGCTCCAGCCCCGTGGCCGTGAGGGACTCGGCTTCCGCGGCCGCGCTGCCCCGCACGGTTTGCTGCGGGAGCCCTAGGCGGCCGGCACGGGGCTCCGGGTTCTCCAGGAGGAGGGACGGCCCGGGACAGGGCGAACGGGGCCTTGGTGTTTCGCTCCCCGCTCTGCTCACTAAAACACAGGAGGATGTGAGGCAGTCAGTGAATTCTTCCAGCCCCGGTTTTATCTGGAAAAAAGAAAAAGAGGAGACCTAGAGCGCGTGGCCTGGTCACCTGCAGAGACGCCGGCGCCCGCGCTCGTGCCCACGCGGCACTTACACTTGAATCAGATTTCCGGGACGAGGCAGCGATCCGGCTTCCTACGCTGCGTTTGGAAATGTGACCCTTCCCGGGGCGCCTGGGGGCCACAGTGGGTTAAGCCGCTGCCTTCGGCTCAGGTCATGATCTCGGGGTCCTGGGATCGAGTCCCGCATCGGGCTCTCTGCTCCGCGGGGAGCCTGCTTCCTCCTCTCTCTCTGCCTGCCTCTCTGCCTGCTTGGATCTCTCTCTGTCAGATAAATAAATAAAATCTTTGGGAAAAAAAAATTTGTGACCTTTCCTGGGGCATCTGGGGGCCTCACCTGGTTAAGCGACTGCCTTCAGCTCTGGGCATGATCCTGGGGTCCCAGGATCCAGCTCTCTTCTCAGCGGGGAGCCTGCGGCTCCCTCTGCCGCTGCCGCTCCCCTGCTCGTGCCCTCTCTCTCTCTCTCTCCACCCCTTCCCCATAAAAAAATAAATGAAATCTTTAAAAAAAAAAAAAAAAAGGAAGTGCGGCCTTTCCCTTGCACTCTGCAGGGGAGACGGGGCAGCTTTGGGCAGCGGCCCGGCGAGTGCAAGGCTGGGAAGTCCATCGGGACCCATCCTGCTGGCCACTTGTTTGCAAATGAGGTTTTACCGGTCAGGCCGCGCTCACCCGTTCGTTCACGTCCATGTCGCCTCCGCGGGGCAGCGGCAGAGCCCGAAGGGGTGGGCGACTCTGAGTCGAGCAGCTTCCCGCATCCCCGGTCTCCCGGAGGGCGGCGTGCGGTGAGGCTGCGATCCTGGCGCGCGGCCCAGCGGCGGGGGCCTCCGGCGTTTCCGCGGGCAGGACCGCAGGCTCACGCGGGCGTCATCACGCTCCCCTCAGGGACGGTGAGCAAGCAGGTGCGGCGGCGTGTCCGTCGCGGGAGGACTCGGGCCCGGGAGCCGCGCTCCGCTCGCCGCCCCTTCTCCCAAAGGGCCACTCGGCCGTGCACCTGAGCCAGACCGACTTCGGGGGAGGCGAACCCATCGTCCGGCGCGCTCGGCCGGCTCGCTCTTCTGGCCGAAAGCGAGACCTCGTCCCTGCGGTGCCCCTCCCGCCGGGGTGCAGACTCCCCGCCCTACGCCCCCCTGCGGCCCCGTTCTTGGGAACCCGTCCAAAGCGAGGCCGGCCACTGTCGGCGCCCACGATGCGTGCACAGGAGCCGTGCACAGTCCCCCACAGAGCCACGGCCTTCCCCCGGAGATCGAGATCAGGTCCTCCGCGATGAGCCATGCGGACGCTCAGAGCCCACGGCCCCTGCACGGGTCGGATGCAGCCCGGGGCTCCCCTCAGGCCGTGAGAACCCCCAGACGGACACACACGGGGACAGTGAACCAAGTAAGTGACCGTCCCCCTTCCAAAGAGTCCAGGTGGCGAGAGGAAGGGAAGCCCCAGACGAGAGGCAGCCGCTCGCAGGAGGGCGCGGGGGCCGCGCGGAAGTCGTCCGAGCAGGAGCTGTGGGCGTGTGGTGGTGACCTGCTCTGCGTCACCCCCGACCCCGCTGGCGGCCACGTCAGGTGCTGGCGGGACAGGCAGCGCCCGGGGGCTCGAGGGCCACGTCACCGTCGTGACCCTTGTAAAACGGAAATTGGTTAGAAATTAAAAGTTAAAAACACAAAACAAGGACGTGTCTGACACCACTCAGAATGGTTTTCCTGTCGACCAGACGCCGAGACACGTGCCCCAGCTTCCACGCGGCTACAGTGGGAGGGACATGCCGGCACCTTCTGCTCGTGAACCCGGTTCCTGAATCCAGATCCCTGGAGCGTGAGGGCAGTGTGGACGTCCGGCCCAACGCTGTGCTCCCGCGAACGGCCCCGGGCTTCCTGGGCCTGCTGTCGCCTGGGCCTCCCCAGGCCTCCCCTCGGCGCCCAGGCCTGGATCACTGAGGTGATTCCGGGGAGCAGAGTCCCCAGCCGAAGGAACAACCCTCTGAGAAAACCCACCGAGAGGATCTGGTCGGATTAGAGAGGTCGGTCGGCGCACACGTTTCCGGGAATGTCAACCACTTGTAAGCCACACCCAGGGGGACAGAGTCAGGAGCCCCAGCCCTGAGAACCGAGACCCGCAGCCCTGGCGCTGGGCGCTGAGGGAGGCGTCTGGGAGTACAGCACGGCCTCGGCCCCCAGGGTCCACGTGCGCTGTCGGGAGTCCTCACACCCAGGCCCAAGGCCCCCCCGTGAGCCGCTGCCCTTCACAGCAAAGTGCACAGCTCCCCCGACCCACACCCGAGCCCGAACCCTCCCACGCGGGCGTCCTCCGGGGGTGAGGTCCCGCTGACCACTCCTCTGGGAAGGCCTCTTCCCTTTGGCTTTGGTGGGACTCACTGTCCTGGTCTCTCTCCCCTCAGATTTTCGGGTTTCTCTTTCCACGGAGGCGCCGCACCCAGGGCTCAGGCCTTGACCCCTTCCTTCTCTTCCCTTCTGGGATCTTCATCTTCACTGGTCCTGGACAGCCACAGCCCCCCCCACCGAGCCCCGGGAGTGCTCCCGACATTGGCTCAGCCTTCCGAAGCTCTGTGTCCGGCTCCCAGCTCGTCGGCACCACCGCCTGCCCAGGGGCCCGCGACAGACCCCTGCGTCCCCACCGGCCCCTCCTTCCCCTCACCCTCGTGTCGCAGCACGACGCCAACTGCCTGCCCCTCCTTCAAGAGCTCTCCTGCACTCTCCGCCATGGGTCCTGCCGCGCTCTCGTGCCCCCAGGACTTCTGACCCTGACTTTGACTGTTCGAGGCAAACGCTCCCAAGCAGAGACATGCAGAGTTTGTTTCCACAGTTTGCACAGACACTGAGCAGACATCTCCCGGTCCTGGGACAGAAGTCGGGGCCGGATGCACACCCCTGCTTCCCCAGGAATGGTGGTGGCGGGGCAAGCTGGGAGGCATGAGCCGGCCTGGGGGCCCTCGTCAGAAGCCCTGCCAGGCCAGCATGCAGAGCGCCCTCCAGGTCACCCCGTCCCCCTCGGGGAGAGATGCCTCCAGTTCATGCAGGGACAGCTCGGGCTCGTCTGTCCCCCCGTGACAGTGACAGAGTGGCAGGAAGCTGCTTCTCGGTGGCTGCTGGGGGGAGGACCAGCTGTTTCATGCAACCATGAATGTGCCAAACGCTGGGTCATGTTTTTGGAATGGAATGTTTTAATTAAGATATTTAGCTAAGATAAACAAGACTTTTCATAATGTCTCATTTGCTGGAAAATGAGGGACTGAAAAGCTTTGGCGACGAGAAGAGTCGCCAAACCGCGATGAGCTTCTAACCAGGAGCAGCTTCGTGCGGGCGTCAGGAGCGACCCACGCCCCGCGGCTTCCTGCCGAGGCCCCTCAGCACCTCGGGGGCATGCGTGGCTCCTCGGGACTCCTGGGTGCAGGCCCCACGGTGGGTGGAAGGTGGAAGGGGTCGGGCCCCGGCGGGCTGGAAGGTGATCCGTGTCTCCTGGGTGGCGGGAGGTGCAGGTGTAGGGGTCCTGCCGGAGCCGCCCGAGACGCCGATGTCCCGCGGCAGGAGGACGAGCCGGTGGCCGACAGCAAGGAACTCGTGAGCCCTGAGAAGCCTCCCCGGATGTTTCCCTCATGGGACCCTCACAGCGCCGGGTCTCAATGCGACAGTGACGCCGGACTCGAAAAAGAACAGCTTCCCTGGCGGTGTCTGTGAATCCCCAGGAGCTCAGGACGGGGACGGGCGCGTCCTCTGTGCACTCGGGGGGTCCCAGGCGCTTCCGAGAAAGACGACTGTTTCGGTCTCTGCTCACACACATCGTCTCCCAGCGCGGTTTCCTTTTCAAGGAGCCGCTTTGAGACCTGCCACGCGCGGAGTTCTTGGGGGCCAGAGGCGTGTGTGGCTCTGTCACACCAGCATTCTCTGTGTGGGGGGCCTCGGGGCCACAGGTCTGTCTTCACTCTTACTCAATTTTAAGGAGTTTTTGTGATAAAAATGTATTATTTAGGGGCGCATGGATGGCTCAGTGGTTTAAAACCTCTGCCTTCGGCTCAGGTCATGATCTCAGGGTCCTGGGATCGAGTCCCGCTTCGGGCTCTCTGCTCAGCGGGGAGCCTGCTTCCTCCTCTCTCTCTGCCTGCCTCTCTGCCTGCTTGTGATCTCTGTCTGTCCAATAAATAAACAAAATATTTTAAAATGTATTATTTAATTCAGTTAAATAGATAGTGGCTATTCAGGAAGTGTAAGGAAAAATGACAAACATTAAAAAAATGTAGCAATTCCGCAAAGGACTATAAGGATGAATAGAGTGACATTCGTTCACAAAAATCCCGTACAACAAACACGGCAGATGCCTGTTCTCCCTCGAGAGCCGATGAAAGAAAAAGGAAATGCAGCGGGAGCTGCCGTCCATCCTGCTTTTCGCTCATTGTTCTCACATATGTTGTTTGCAAGGAAGAGCTTCCAGGAGTGTCTCCAAACCCCTTGTATCATGTGGGGACCAGATATCCACACAGAAGCAGGTCTGCTGGGCTTTTAAAAGCTTTGCGTGAAAAAAACCTGAACTTTCAATCACAACAGCCATTTGAGGTGATCATGAAAATGATTCCATACTTTAATACACATCGAGCCCCCAAGCGAACACAGCACAATGACTGACATTGCATTTACTGAGGACGCGTGGGTTTTAGTTTTGTCACATCCCCAGCTGAAAGCAAAGTTACCCTGACGTCTGTGCCGAAAGGAAGAACGCGTGTGAACACCGTTGAGGGTCGTGCTTAAACAAATGTAAGGGCACAATCGGTCGTAGTAACAGATCCTTAACAGAGGTCACTCGTCACTTGAGAGCACTCGGAACGGATGGCTTCTGTACCAAATCCCAGCGCCGGGAGCCCACAGGTGAGCATGAGGGGCACGCGGGGGGCTCGGCGGCTGCGGCAGCCAGTGCACGGCCCCGCGTGTGCGCTCTGAATGGAGCCTGCTGGACAGAGCAGGGTCCCTGTTGTCGGCCTTTCTGTGTGTGTCCCCACCCTGTCCCAGCCCCAGCCGGCAGGGCCGCGGGCAGCTGATGGGACCATGTGCCCCGGGGATGGGGTCCTGCTCACAGGAAACTCGAAAACTCCTGTTTGCTCCAATTTCTGCCTTGATTCATGCAGAGGCGACGGGTCGAGAAGGGGTCCGGACAGCATGAGGCCAGGCGGCGGCCCTGGTGGGACGTTCTGAGGAGATGCCTCTAGCCCTAACCTACCCTGCACCGTGTGAGACTGGACCCCAGCTCGGGGCACACGTGTGTGTGTATGCAGCCCCCGCCTGAGGGCCGCTCCCCAGCACTTCCTGCTGCTGGTTCTGGCCATAACTCCGTTGGGTTTGTTTTCTGTCTTGTCCTTTGTCACTTCCGGGCCCTGGAGACACCCCTCCCCCCCAGCGAGGCACCCTCCCCCCACCGCCCACCAGGGGCCACGCGGATGGTGTCAGCCGGACAGTCTCGCCGCCCGTGTGCTGTCTGCACATGTTGTCCCATGGTCTCCAGTGCCGCCACGCTCAGGGCCACACACTCTCTAAGAAGACAGAGGCCCTCTCTCCAGCCACCTCCTCGCCCTGCGTCCCGACCACTGCAAACGTCCATGTTTCTGGCTGCCGCCTCTGAAGCAGCTCCCGTGGCTGGACACTTGCAACAGCCGATCACGGCCTGAGCCACAGAAACGCCTCTTCTCACAGGTTGCCGGCCATGAGAGCCACAGCAGAGGGCAGGGCCACCTCCAGACTTGGGACCCCTCCTCTCTTCCCGCTGCTCAGAGAGGGCCCTGAGCCGAGCCCTCACATCCTGGCTGCTGGGTGTGGCCGGACGACATCCAGCCCTGGGGAGGCTGTTCTCCTGCCTCACCTGGTGGGGCCTCGGGTGGCTGCCAGGGTTCCCGTGACCTTCCTCCAGGACGTCCCAGTGACACAGGTGACTGTCACCCCACTAATGACAGATGCTGACTCTCAACTCAGCACGTGGTCCCCATGCCCATGTCTGTCCGACCCGGCCCAGTAGATGCAGATTCACAGGCCGACAGGAAAGGGGCCCCTGGAGCTCAGCCAGCCCCTCCCCAAGGGCTCAGAGGCGCCCCATGGCTGCAGGGGGGTGGCGTGTGAGGCCTTCCTGGACTGCAACAGACTCCCCAGTAGAGGGAATGTGAATGATGTGAAAACAAAGGTGTGCTCAGACGTGGGACCGAGCCCTCGGTGTCTCTCGGGATCCGGCTGGCTGCAGGGGTGAGGCCTGCCTCTGGACGGTCGGCACGTGGTTGTGCCCAGCCCCTGGCCCCCCGGGAACTCCTGTGGCACCAGTCCTGCGGGAAGCGTGTCTGTGCGGGGCCGCTGTGCTCCCCCAGCTGCGCAGAAGTGAGCGTCCGCCGGGCCGGCTCCTGAGAGCTCACCGCCTGCCACAGGAGGTCCCGGACACACAAGGTGGCAAGTTCCAGAAAGTTAAACGTCAGAGGCAGCCTGGGGTCTGAGGGAGGAGGCCTCGCCCAGGCCTCTGCATCCAGGCCGCAGGGGGATGGAGGGACGGGCCCTGGAGGGTGGGTGGGGCCGTAGAGGCCCGGCCGATTCGCCCCAGCTGCACCCCAACGGCTTAGCTCAGTTCCTGCCTCGGGTCCCCTTTAGAAGAGGAGTTGTAGGGTGTCCGCTGCCCCCACACTGGGAGGCACAGCCTGCAGGCCGGGGGCAAGGGGGGGCAGAGCCCAAAGGGGAGGCTCTGGGGGGGCTGCCGGAGGGCACACGGCGCTCAGCCAGGAGGGTTTCCTCGTGGGGCCCAGGGAGTCCCTGTCCTTCAAGGGCCTGTAATGAGAGACTGGTGGTGGCGTGTGCACAGTGTGTGTGTGTGTGTGCGGTGTGTATGTGCACACGTTGTGTGTGTATGCAGTGTGTGTGTGTGCAGTGTGTGTGTGTGTGTTGTGTGTGTGTGTGGTGTGTGTGTGCACGGTGTGTATGTGTGCAGTGTGCGTGCGTGGTGTGTATGCGGTGTGCATGTGCACACGTTGTGTGTGTGTGTGCATGGTGTGTGTGTGTGCACGTTGTGTGTGTGCGGTGTGTGTGTGGTGTGTGTGTGTGTGCAGTGTGTGTGCATGGTGTGTGTGTGTGCAGTGTGTGTGTGTGTGCGTGCACGCGTGCGTACGCAGCACATGGGTCTGTAGCATGTGGTCCGCAGCGTGGCAGCATGTGCTCGAGTGTGCGCACACGTGTGAACACGCACGTGAACACGCACGGACGCCTTGCAGAGTGCCAAGATCTGGGATCCCGAGGGGAGGGCAGCGTGCGCTGGGCCCCGAGCCAGCCGGAGAGCAGAGGGCCACAGTCTGGCAGGAAGGGGTGGTTCCGGGAGGGCCCAGGGTCAGTGAGGGTGCGGTGAAGCGGGAGCAGCCGGGCCTCCTCCGACCCTGGAATCTGGGGGAGCGTGTGGAGCCACAGATGCCCCACGTCTGACGCCCACCCTCACTTCGCGAGGGTGTCTCCCTGAAGCCTCAAATAGTTTCTTTGAAAACCTAACTCCCAGTCCCCGGAGCTGCCCAGTGCAGTGTCCTGAGAGGGCCTGACTCGCTCCCGCTTCCGCATCCAGAAGCTTCCGGCAGAGCAGATAAGGCCCCGCCAGGCACGCGTGTCTGTGGAGTCCGGCCGTCGGGTTTGGGCTGCAGGCTCCTTAAGTGAGAGTGAACGGCGCAGCCTGTCCCGTGTGGGTCCCCACCCTGTCACGGCTGCCCCGCTGCCCCCTGCCCGGCCCGGAATCTCCCTCCCGCGGGAGCGGGACGCAGCTCCGGCTGCGGGGGGCGGGGGGCTGGCCCTCCTCTCCCTGGGAGGGGTCCGCTCGCCCTACTAGTCCCCTTTCCCATCCGTCAGGGCCGTGTTCTGCACCCGCACGGTTCCATGTAACAGCCAACTGGAAAAAAATACAACACAAAGGTACTTTTCTTAGTTTCCACAAGATCAACTTCTGCCTCAATCAGGCCTTCCACAGAAAGCGCAGATTGGGGCAAGCGTGCGGGCCAAAATGCCAGTTTTGCGACATTGAACCCTTCTGGTTAATTCAGCTGCGTTACCAGCCTGACTGACTTGTGTCTGAGCCGCTCACGGAGACTTGCCGGGCGTTAGCAGAACGTGAGTTGCCTGCACAGGGAGGTCCTTTCTCGTGAAGGACGCCGCTCGGTCGGGTCCCATGCCTGGTGGCAGGCGCCGCGTCCTTGGTCTCCTGCACAGTGCGGCTCGTCCAAGCCGTCCTTTCTGTGACACGTCACCCTACTCAGCGACGAGCCTGCTCCGAGGCCGAGGTCCCTCCTGGCTTCACCCGCAGCACTGGCGGGCCACCGTGTGTGTGTGACTTGGACCCGGGGTCCGACCCATCCCGGTGCGTCTGTCCAGGTGGCGACGTGATGCGCCTGGGCCTGGCCGCCACGAGAGCCCGTCGGCGGTGGCGGTCTTCCTTTGTGAGGCAGCAGGACACGTCCGGTCACCCAGGGCCAGCTGGCCTGCGCCACACTCGTCGGCTGCCACGGCCCGGACGTGCAGCCGCGGCTGTGCACACCCTCTGGGCCTCAGTTTCTTCAAATGTCGAGAGAGGAGACGCAACAAGTCACCTGCCCAGAGCAGGCCTCAAGGAGAGACGGGGATGCCGAGATTGTGACCCTGAAAGCGCGCTGAAGACTTAGCGTCTTGGGGAAGCTCCAGGTCGGGTTCCGCCTTAGTCGACCGTGCGCACGTGTCCACGGCATATCCCGCATGCATGTCACACGTCCGAAGGCTCTAGCTCACACCTACGCCCACAGCGGATGGGGGAGGGGCACCTCCTCGCCACCATGTGCAGGCGCGTGAGCACTTGGTTGCCCTCCCCTGAGCAGGCAGGTCCGGCGGCTTGTGTGTGGTGTGGCGGGCACTGCCGCGGAGGCCTCAGATCTGGGCGCTCAGGCACGGAGTCCATCTAGGTCAGCACAGTCGGCCTGAGACTTCCCATGGGGCACGCTTTTCCCAGCTGCTGGAAGCTTCTAGACAAGGGGACACAGGCCTCTGGCCCCTTGTTGGAGGCAGACCCACCCGCAAGTAAAGAGCCCTGGAGCCCGCCCCACCCTTAGCCAGGCTTCGCTGGGGGAGTTGAGGGGAAGCGGTGTGGGTGTCCCCCTCCAGGGGGACCACCCTTGTCCCTGCTCCCACGCTCCTGCTGGGAAGACGGAGGAGCAAAACAAAACCCAAATATCTTACAGCTTCTGAGCCCGGAGATGAGCAGGGAAGCGTGTTTGTGCAGGAGTCGAAGCTGCTCGCCCGCAGGGGCCCTGCCGCGCGGCCCGCGGGGCCATGGGGAGTCCAGGCCAGGCAGCGCCCCGGGGGCCGGGCTCGACAGTGTAGTTCTCTGCCCAGGAGCGAACTCCAGACACGTTCAGAGGGACGAGGCGTTGCCCGGGACAGTCACCCCCGTGCACGTGCTCGTGGGGTTTAGGAAGTCGCACGTGGGTATGTGGTAGAGATTGTCGCCCATTTTGTAGACGAAAGTTAAGGCTCTCCAAACCTATGTCCACACCTCAGCAGCTGCGTACGGGGCCCCCAGGCCCGGCCTCGCCCACCAGCCCCCTGCCCCCCTCTCCCAGAACCCCTGCTGGGCTCCAGGCCTCGCTCCCCCTCCTGGAGCCCCAGGTGCTGAGGCCTGCCTCTCAGGTCCACACCCGCGAGCAGACCGAGCTCCCTGTTTGCCGGGCAGGGGCTGGCGGGTGCGGGAAGCCCGGGCCTCTCGAGGGAATGACGGTTAGGCCCGAAGTCGTCCCTCATGCACGCTCTGCTCGGGGAGGCCTCTGTGCTCGGCGAGGGGGCTTCCGACATCTCCCTTTCTCCCAGAGATTTACGTGGAAAACCCGAGAGCAAACATGAGCTCGAGACGCTCCTTAACCGACAGCACCAAGGACCAAACGCGAGCTTGACCGACAGCACCAAGGACCAGGAACCGTGCTTCCTCCCAACCCAGCTGCAGGCCGGCCGGAGCTCCTCGAGAGAGACGGCGGCGTCGGGGCCAGCACGCCGCCGCGAGAAGCCCGCGGGCAGGCCGGCGCTTCGGTCCTGAAGCAAACCTCGCCATCTGCAGCTACCAAAGCCGCGCCTTCCCACGCGGTTTGTGCTGTGCCCTCGTCCTGGGGAGAGGCTGTCGTATCCCCGTGATGCTCTTGAAGACACGAGACTCGGAAGCTGACCCACAGTCACACAGCTGCTCCCTCGCTGGTCTTCTGGTCAACACGGAAGGGTTCGTTATGCCTCGCAGACGGGAAGAAAGGGCCACAGGCGTAGCTAGACGCCTCACGACGCCAGCGTTAGCTCTTCTTTCCCTCAAACTTTGGACTGGGGTGAAGTGCACACAACACACAATGTGCCGCCGGGACGGCTTCGAGCACACAGCTCCATGGGGCTGAGGTTCACGTCCTGCTGCCCCTGTCCCTGCCGTCCGCTCCGGAGCTGCCTTGTCTCACCTTGTCCCCCTGTCCCCTCCGGAGCTGCCCCGTCCCCTCGTCCGCTCCAGGGCTCTCGGGGAGTAGCTGGGTCAGCACCACTGAATGCACGACTTGCAGGAGACGCAGCAGAAAGACATCTGGTGCACAGGACGGGCTCCCAGGTGTGGCGCCGGCCTTCCGGACCCATGTGTCCATCTCGCCTGGGGAGGGTTGCGTCAACTTCTCTTCAGGCCAAGGTGACGATGCATGGAGGTGGCCTTCATGCGAGGTGGGGAGTCTGTGAGGTCTCGGCGGGGTGGGGAGGGGTCATGATGCGTGACGAGGGGCGGCTCCTGTGGGCAGGGGGTGGGTGG
The DNA here is from genome assembly GCF_022355385.1 of Mustela nigripes. Taxonomy (NCBI): domain Eukaryota; kingdom Metazoa; phylum Chordata; class Mammalia; order Carnivora; family Mustelidae; genus Mustela; species Mustela nigripes. The sequence continues at coordinate 149,474,317 of NC_081561.1, read as the reverse complement.
GGGCGGGTGTTAGCACACGGGAGAGGTCTCCCCACTAGGAGACCTGATCCCAAGGAGCAGTGGGCGGGTCCAAGGTCCCTGCGTGCCCTCACCCGGGCCTGGCTTGGCCTGAGAGCACAGGGCTGCCCAGAGCCCGGGTCCCGGTCAGCCGGCCGCCGGGGGGAGCAAAGCCCAGAGGCTTAAGACTTAAGAGCAGGAGCTGCACGTTTGGAATCAGACGTCCCCGCCCGTGAGAAGGCGGCCCGCAGCCCCCGTGCCTGCGAGGTGGGAAGGAGTCTGCGCTGACGAGGCGTGGTGCTCGCTCTCCGGTGCGGTCGCGGAGGCCGAGACAGCGTGGGCAGGAAGCTCCTTGCAGAGCCTGAATGTTCACACTGCGGCGAGACAGGAGCCGCACACCATCACCGATATCCAACCGCCTGCTCTGTAGGATGAAGATTTGCTGCGACTGACCTAGGCGTGGTGTGATCTTGTAGGGCACGAGGCTCTAGTGGAAGCCCCTCTGCACAGGCGTGTCGGGACGTCCGCTCTGCACTGCGGGGTCATGTGGCCGGAGGCCGACGTCAGTGGCCTGTGGGAACAGGCCAGGGCCTGTCTGCACACCAGCCTCTTCCTGCCCTGGGCCTGTGGCCACAGTCACCCTTGTGGGTTCCTACCTGACTGGGAAACCGGAGGGGTGTGCCATCTCCGGGCTTGGAAGGGTTACACGCCGGGAAGCCTGCGTCTAGCGTGGACAGCTTCGTGTGTTCGCACACAACAGATTCCCAACGCTTCCATGGCGGGAACCGGCGGCCGCTCAGCAGCGGTGACCCGAGGGGGTCAAGGTGCTGGGTCTCCGGAGGAACCCCCTGAAACCCGGAATCGGGGAGCACTGGCTCGAGGAATGGCGCTGGTCTCTGTCTCGCCCGGCTGGCCCAGCATCGGAGAACAGCCGTGGACCCAACCTCAAGTCCAGCTTGCTTGGACGCGGGTCTGCGGGAAACCTCGGCCGGGCCTCCAGCAGCGTTCTTAAGGAAAGAGGCCGTTACGTCTGGGTCCACCGCACTTGAACCAGCCTCTCTGGGGACCGAGGATTTCGAGACTGACCCTCACTGCGTGCCTGGTACGGCATCAGCGGGCTTCTGCGAGCTTCACGAGCTCCGTCCCGATGCGTCCTCCCAGCGGGCCTGGGCACGGACGTCCCTCACCACAGGCTTGCAGACGACCAAGCTGAAACCAGGCAGAGAACCGGCGCGATACGTCGTGGAGACAAAATCGGGACTCGGGAGTCCGTCCGTCCGTCGCTCCAGAGTTAGCCATTGTCCTTACGCGCCGTCACACTTTCTGTCAGATTCTGTCAGGGCTCGCTTCAACCAAGGTCCCAGGAGCGAAAAGAATGTGCTCCGCGTGGTTCTTCTCCATCCGTCTAGAAGTTCTGCTCCCCTGGAACCGGGGGGAGCCGCTTCTGCCGCAGCCCTCAGGAGCCCTCATGCCTCCTTCGCCTGGATGCAGAGCTCTCGGTCCTAGAAACTTTCCTCCTGGTTGGGAGAAGCCGGTGGCGGGCGGTCCCGGCCCCGTGCAGAAGGCTCCCAGGGGCTGCAGCCCACCTGGCTCGTCCCCATCCACTGCTCAACCCTCTATTCTGGTTCACCCCCAAGTCCCAGGGCACATAGACTGGGGGCCCCTGGCCGCTGACAATGATCCTTCTTCTGACCAGAGCCAGCAATCCCTCCAGCAAGACCCGACACAGGCTTGCGACCTGGGGCTCTTCTCAGACTGTCTGCGCTGGGCCATGTCAGAAACTCCTCCACGACGAGTGGGTAGAGCCCCTGCGTCCCGTCACTCGGGGAGGAGAGTCCCTGTTCCCACAGTCACTCGGGGAGGACGCCTGTCTTCCACAGTTATGCGGGGGGGGGGGGGTCCCTGTCCTCCGGGAGGGCAGCCCCTCCTCCTCCCCAGTCACTCAGGAAGTAGAATCCGTCTTCCCGGGCTGGGGAGGACTCACGGAGGAGGCCACATCTCCGTAGGTTCCTGGGCCGGCTGTGGCCCAGGTGGGTCGTGCTCGAGGACGTCCCCGTGTCCTGTGAGTGCTCATGGGATGCGCCAGCCCGTCCCTGTGGACGTGGATGACTCGTCGCCAGCGAGGACAATGGCTGCTGCTGGCTCAGCCCCTTTGCCCGGCCGCCTCACGTCCTGGCGTAGGGCTCAGGCGTGTGCTCCGGCGGCCGTCCCAGGCCGCACCAGCTCTGTCCCTCCGCCGGCTACGAGAGCCGCCCTTGGAGCTCCCACACGGCAGAGCAGAAACCGGCATCCTCGGCCGCTCGAGGCGCTGCTCTACTCGCCCCACTTGGCGGCACCGCGGGCCGCTGTCTCTCTGCCAGCGCCGAGCAGGAAGGTTCTGGGAGCGACACAGTGGAAGGGAGCAGCTTCCTCCGTCAGGGGGGGCCCCGGTGCCGCCGGCGGGCCTCACCCTGCACCCCGTGACCTCTCCGGCCCACTGACCGCGGCTTCCTGCTGTGCTGTGCGTCCTTGAGGACGGTCCCGCGTCACTGCGGAGTCACTGCGGAACGGGTGGGGAAGGACGCGCCCTCCCGGGGCCGCGCATGGCCCCGAGCGGGTCAGTTGTCCCTACCCTCAGGGGTGGGGCCTCGACCCTGGACCCTGACGTTCCTTATTCTTTGTCTCAGGCGTTCCTGGTTCCTGTCGGTACCTGGGGGAGGCTCCGAGAGCCCGGGGTCTCGGGTCAGTGCAGAAGCCCCTCTGGGCCCCTCCTCCACCTCCGGATCTCGCCTCTGGGTCACGAAGCTGTGCGTTTGGGAAGCCGCTAGGTGGGAGGAAGGTGGGGGCCGCCCTGCAGGACCGGCTCCGAGGACTGGCTCCGAGGACTGGCCAAGGGGACGGCTCCTCCTCGGTTCCGCCTCCCTCCTCCCCCTCCCCCTCCCCCCTCCGCTCCCTCCGCCCACCCCTTCCTCATCCTCTCTGCTTCCCCCCCCCTTCCTGTCCCAGGTCACAGAGCTGCAGGACCAGGACCAAAGTGCTGACCAAGATGTGCCGCAGAGGGGAGGAAGCAGAGGCTGGACGGCCGGAGAAAGGGGCCGAATCCGTCTGCCCAGGCCAGGCGGAGCTCCTCCTGGGGCCTCGCTCACAGGCTTAGCCTCTGGGACCTGGGGGCGCGGCGAGGTCCACGCTGAGTTCCCAGGCAGGGAACCTCCATGCCTGACGGGAAACGTGGGGAAGTGGCGGGCAGCTTGGGTGTGGGACATGGGCCTGGGCCGGCGGTGGGCCCGCTGGCTTCTGGAGGGGCAGGACACCCCGGTCACGTGCACCTGACTTCCCAGGACGAAGGCAGAACTTACAAAACACCAACAGCCAGGACTGGGGACGGAAACTCTGCTGAGCTCCGCGGCACCGGGATGTCTCTTCTCCGGGGTATCTGGGCTGTGTGTGGTCGTATGAACAACTTACAGCTGCGGCTCGTTGAGAATAGATTCTAGAACGAAGCCCAAGAACCACTTCTAGTCCATAAACGTCTGCACGGGCTGGGCTGGGCAGGCTGTTCCCTCTCTGCACGTCCTACACAGAAGCGGCCTAGAGAGACGTCCCACTGCGTGAGCGTGCGTGTGTGTGTGCATGTGTGTGTGTGGTGAGTGTGCGCGTGTGCGTGTGCGTGTGTGGGGTTCATGTGCCTCACTCACTCCCTCAGTAATGTTTGCTGAGTGATTATCAGGTCTTAGGAACTGAGGACACGCATCTGATAAGAATGACCAAGTCCTTCTCATGAGGTTGGTGTTCTGGTGACTAAGATTTCAGCCATTTGGGGACCTGGAGCAGAAATTACAGGGAAGAAGAATCTATTGGGGCCCAAACCATCTGTGCTTACAGATAATTTCTGGACTATCAGTGAAACAAGGGGTCCTTACCGCAGCCAAACGTGGGTGGGCCTCGACTTCCCTCTCGGACGCACCCACTCTTCTGAGCACTCGCTCGATACTTCCCCAAATGACGATATTTCACCCAAAAGAAAGTGACACAAAATACGGTTTAGAAGAAATTTTTCTTATGGTCTGAATTCAATGCATTCACTCAATTTAATTTTAAAAACCTTAATTCTGAGAGGAGGGGTTCTGTGGCACCCAGCTCTGACGGGCCCTGAGCTCTGGGAGGGAAGCTGGAGGGGCTCCGACCCGGTCTGCATGGCCCATTCTGACTCCGGGGATTCCAGAAACCTCTTTCATGTCATTAGAAACTCAGCAAATGTGGGAGCAAACCGCTCCCAGCCACCCAGCCCTGATTCACTGTGACCAGCTTTTCCTTCTCAGTGACCCTCTCTTCCCAGGAATGTCCATCTTCTCAAAGCCTGGGCCCAGCCAGGGCTTCTGGTGGACCTACCAGCTGTAGGTTTTCTCCTCTAAGACTCACTGACTCAGCTCATGGAAACCCTCAGCATCCCGACAAGCTGGTCCTCTGGCGAGCTCTCGGCTCTTCCAGTGGTGTGTGCAGAGTTGTGATTAATGCCGGGAAGAGCATGCGTGGGCGTCCCACACCTTTGGGCTCAACGCCCTTGAGTGTCCTTCAAGGGTTTCCAAGGAGGCGACGCCGAGATCCAGGACCCCTGAGCTCCTGACCCCACGCTCCTCAGGTGAGCGAGTCAGCAGGCACAGGAGTGAGACGTTTGGAAACAAATCCTCCAGAATCAACCGGTGTGGTGTATCAGCGGTGTGGGAGGCACGTGCCCGTACAGACCCAGGCACCCTCTCTTCCAGGCCTGGCAGATCGAGGGCGGGTGTGGGCGCCCCTCTCCTCTGCACACTGTCTGTGCCCCGAGGCCCCCCACAGACCAGGCCGCACTGCTGCCCTCCTGGTAAAACAGGGCCGACGGGAGGCCTGCCCAAAGTGCCTGGAACCTGTGGTCCCGGGGCCTGAGGAGGAACCGTGGTCACCAGGCTACCCCTGCCCAAGTCCTGGAGCACCTGCTTGGCCAGAAGGGAGCAGAGCAGAGCAGCCCTGGCAGCCACGGCCCCTTCCCTGACCGCAGACGTGTGGTGCGCCCCAGGAGAGGGGGGGACCCCAGGCATCCCCCAGGGTCAGTCCTTCCGCCCCTGGAATCAAAGTGATGGACCTGAGGAAAAAGGGGGCAGCCCCTACGGTGGGATATTGAGGTAGGCCTGCTGGGACCAAGCACACAGGAAGGACCCACCCCCGTCCCCAGTCAGAGCCCCAACTCACTCGCCCCTGAGGGTGGTCCCGGGGGAGCTGCAGGGGCGCAGAGGGAGGAGCGGGCCGTCCGGACCAGTCAGCCCCGTGTCCACACTCCACGTGGGGGGCCCAGGCCGGCATGGACGGCAGTAGCTGGGGAGTCGCTGTGCGGCCGGTGCAGGCGGACAGGCAGAGCCGGCCACGCGGCGACGGCCCTGAGCCCCTTTACTCTTCAGTGATTCAACACACATCTTTAAAAATAGCGGCTGAAGAAGTTGCTGATGGGCCACGATTCCTTGTTTCTCCGTGAACCGCGAAGGCCCGGGACACCTAGATTCCCAGTGGCTTCGGAACAAACACAAGACGGTGATTCCTACACGTTTTGGGAGTTTAAATTCTGTCTTCGGTAATATCCAGAGCGGCAAGATGTCTTGCCTTTTAAAGACCTAAGGGAAGAAAATAAAACCTAAGGAGCTTTATTTGGTCACATAGAGGACAGTGGACAGGGAGCAAAGCTGGAGAGGCTCCTGGCGTCTTCCGACAAGGATAGAGCCGCGCTCATCATGTCCCTGAGCTCGTTGTCTTCCTCTTTTTAAAGTTTTTTTTTTTTTTTTTTTTTTTTACATTTGCCAGAGGGAGAGACAGAGAACAAGAGGGGAGCCCGAGCCAGGGGGAGGGGCAGAGGGAGAAGCAGGCCCCCCTCTGAGCAGGGAGCCCCCATGGGACTCGAACTCGGGATCCCAGGGTCATGACCTGAGCCCAAGGCAGACGCTTCACCGACAGAGGCCCCCAGACGCTCATGCCTGCCTTCTTTTCAAGAAAACCTCTGTGACTTCTCTTTCGGAAGGTCCCCAGTTGCATCGTGAGTGCCACTGCGGAAGCGCAGGAGGGCGTGACGCAGGACCCGCAGAATTCAGCGAGGCAGGAGCCGGAGCTCAGGCTCCGAGGTGCCGCTGCCTCGTCGGCTCCCGGGCGCGACGCACAGTCCATCCGTAGCTTCGCGTCTCCGTGCACCACAGACGGGCGCAGAGTGGGGACACCCGTCCAGCGACGGCGCGACCCTTGTTCCCGTGCATCCCGGACCCACGGCAGGTGGCTGACGAGGAACGGTCTTGAGAGACCATCGATGCGCGGACGTGAGCTAACTGGCGGGATTCGCAAACGCCGAGCTTTTATGTGAGACAAACCGTGTCCGTCTCCGTTTACCCGCGGTGTTTGGAAAAGACACGCAGCCGGGTTCCGAGGGACTGACCCCCACGGACCTCAAGGTCAGAGGACAGGAGGGCATCTCACTCTCGCCTTCGGGAGCGTCTCCCCGGGGCCATGGACCATGCTGTGCTTTCAAGTGCGAAATGTGCCCGGGCTGGAGCACGGGTTCTTCCCGACACTCCCCGGCCCTTGGAATGGGCTGGCACCGGGCAGAGGCTTTTGTCGAGGTCACCCGCAGTCAGGGACACGCTCCAGGAGCTGAGCAGCCAGGCCCCGAAGATGGCGGGACAAAAAGTGTGGGATCCCTCTCACGGCTCCGTCTCCGGGCACACAAGAGGGAAGCCGCCTCCTGGACAGTCTTCCGGGCGCTCGAGGTTGAGCCCTTGACCCGGCCTCCGGGCGTGGCCTGGTGAGGAGGGGACCCCGAGCTGCAGAGCAGCAGGGACATGGGGCAGAAGAAACCAAGTCTGCGCCAGCCCAGCCTTCCTGGCGTCCCCCCTCGGCCTGGTGCCCGGGTCCTCCGGGGAGCCACGCTGCATGTCCAGCCCAGGTGCTGGGGAGTTCTGTCCCCGTGACAGTCATCCCTGACTGAAGGGTGACATCGCCGGCTCCCAACCTTCCTCAAAGGCTGGAGACGGCAGGCAGCTCCCAGGACGACACCCGCAGCCTCTCGGCACAACGTCTCACTCCCTGGGCTCCGTCTGCGATGGCTCTCTTGTTCCCGCAGGGCTACGTCTCCGGGGCTCGTTCTGGGACAGTCGTGCAGAGACGGGCCGAAGGAGGTTCCGGGGAGGATGCTCTGGGTGCCGTTGGTCACTGAGAAGCGCTGCCGTCCTTCGAGGGACAAAATGAGGAGAAGCCGCAGTCGGCTGGCTGACCCTGTTCACAGCCCGTGACAGCTGACAACGGAGACTTCACAGGGAGCGCCAGAGCCGTAGTCCACGTCTACACCTGCTTTCCCTACGGCCCTTGAAGGCAGGAATGATTTCCTTGTGGCCACACCCAGTACCTTTTACGGACATTCAATGATTTCTTTGTGCTAAAAGATGCGCAATATGACATGTACCGTCTTACCTGTTTCTAGGGGCACCGTTCAGGGAGGTCCCGTCCGCGCCCCTCGTCCGCAGCCCCGGCAACCACCGTCCTGCTTTCTGTTTCCATGAGCTTGACTAACCGACGTGGCTCGCGGGAGTGGAAGCCCTGTGTGTCCTGCTCACGTGTGTGTGTGCCCGGCGTAGTTCACTTAGCATAGTGTTCTCATCTGGCCCTGCTGTGACGTGGGCAGATTCCCTTCCGTGTTAACGTTCCTGGATGGTTTTCTGTTCTGCGAATTTTGCTATCAACTCGCCCATCCCTGGACACGGGGGGGCTTCTGTGTTTCAGCGGCTGGGAATAATGTTGTCAGGAGCACGGTGGACCAATGCCCGCTTGAGACCCCCGTTTCATTGATTTGGGGACGTACCTAGCAGCGAAATGGCGGGATCTATGGTAATTCCGTGGTTGATCTTTTGAAAAACTGTCGTGCTGTTTTCCACAAGCCCCGCGCCACTCAGCGTTCCCACGGCGGCCACAGGGCTCCAGATTCTCTGCTTTCAAGACGCATGCGATCTCCTGGGTATTTGGGAGGAGTCATCCCGGCGGGGGAGGGGCACCTCACCGCAGCCTTGTTTGCACTTCCTTGTGATGAGCGACGTTGAGCACCTTTTCCTGGGTTTGTCGGCCACGTCCGTGTTTTCCTTGAGAAATGTCTATGTAGGTCTTTGTCCATTTTTAAATGAGGTTATCGTGGTTTGTTGTTGTTGGGCTGTACATGCTGTTACCCGCTCTGGATGCTGACCTTCCACCAGACGCGCCACCAGCGAGTGTTTGCTCCCGGTCTGCACGGCCTTTCAGTTTCTCTGCACTTTGTTGACAGCGGCCCCCGATGCGCAGTCTTCAGTTCTGATGAAATCCAACTTTCCTATTTTCAACTTTTGTCGTCTCTGCTTTCGGTGTGAAGTCCAGGAAATTCTTGCCGAATCCAATGTCTTTGGTCCATGTTTTCTTCTGAGAGTTTCATACTCTGGAGTCTTATTTTTAGGTCTTTGATCCATTTGAGTTAATTTTTGTACGTGGAGTACTGTGGGGAACCAGCTTCGTTCCTGGGCATGTGGCTGTCGGTTTTCCCGGCGCTTTCCCGGTGCCCTAGTCGGAGGTCATGAGATGTGCCCACCAAGGATCCCCTTGTCGGAGGTCGTGAGACCGTGCCCGCGAGGGGTCCCCCTTGTCGGAGGTCGTGAGGCCGTGCCCGCGAGGCCTCCCCCGCATGTCCCCTTCTGCATCGCTCAGGGTTCTTGCCAGAGCAACACTGTTTTGATTTCTGCAACTTTGTAGTAAGTTCTGAAATCAGGAAGTGTCAGTCCTCTGGTTTGTTCTTCTTTTTTAGCATTATTTTAGTTCTTTGGGGTTTGTGATTCTACATGAATTTGAGGGTAGATTTTTCCTTTAGATTTTGATCAAGATTGCATTAAATCTGTGGGTCGCCTTGGGTAGTACTGACATTTTAATTTTTATTTTATTTATTTATTTATTTCACAGACCAAGATCACAAGTAGACAGAGAGGCAGGCAGAGAGGGGAAACAGGCTCCCCGCGGGGCAGAGAGCCCGATGTGGGGCTCGATCCCAGGACCCTGAGACCATGACCTGAGCGGAAGGCAGAGGCTCAACCCAGGGAGCCCTCCAGGCACCCCTGTACTGACATTTTGACAAGTTGGTTTTGTACCTCCATAAACACTGATGCCTCTTTCTGTCAATTTAGGTTCCATCTTTGCTTTCTTTGAGCAATGTTTTACAGTTTTCAGTGTCTAAGTCTTTTACCTCCTTGGCTAGTTTTATTCTCAGGTTGTTTATTCCTTTTTGATGATATTAAAAATGGATGTTTTTATTTATTTTTTTTTTTGAACTGTCTGTTGTCACTATGGAAACATAACTGATGTTTGTGTGTTGGTCTCATTACTGCAACTTTGCTGAATACATTAGTTAGTTTTGACTGTTTATGGACAGGCAGTCGGTCACCTTCAAGCAAACGTGATACTTGCGGTGGTCGTCTTGGAGATACGGAGAGTTGACGTGGGCCAAGCACGTTTGTATTATTTTTAGGCTGATGTTATAAATGAAAACTTGCCTCCTTCTTAGCTAGTCATTGTCTTTTAAATGTCCGAATAGCCCTGCCAAGGACCCCATTTTCTGCCCTTTACAAAGGAGAAGTCTGGGGTGCACAGGTGGAACTGGGCATGGGGCGCTTGCCCGACTCTCCTGCTGTGGAGACATGTTCTTTGCATTAAGGAATAAACGAATCATGACACAGATTCGTGCATGTGTTTCTTTTGTTGTTGTGTTTTGTTGTTGCCCTTTTGATTTACACAGACTCCCCTCAACCCGTCTTTAACTACCATCTGGCACTTTAGTTAAAAGACATTTAAAAAGTCCTTTCAAAATATTGTGTGTGTGACCCCAAAGGACACCCCACTGAATCAATTGATGTTTCATCTGTTTTTAATACTGTGACATAAATAAAAGTTAATACACTTAAGCGCACCACAGAAGCCTGACTCAAAGAAGAATTGTTCGCGGGCTGTGCAGGCCAGCAGGGGCGGCGCTCTGCCCAGTAGGGTCTGTACCTGGGTGGCGGCTCGCCGGTCCCACGGGGGCCGAGAGAAGACACCGCTGGGTGGGGCCCTGGGGAGGCTCCAGGACCGCCATAGCAGGAACAGCAGCCAGACTAAAGAGGCTCTCGAAGGCCTAATCCCTCCTTAGAAACTGTCAGATCCTGTCGCCAAGCGGGGCCTGGGGCGCCGAGGTCCCCCCTCCTGCCCGCTGCTGCCCGCGCGGCCCTCGCCCGCCCGCTGCTGCCCCGCCCCGTCCTGTAGCCGCGGACGTTCTGTGAGGGTGTCCTGGTCTTCGTTCTCTCCCCGCTTTGAAGGACTCAGGCTGTTGTCTTGGCGGGACTGCGGCTCCTTGCTGGGGTGTGGGTTTCCCACGGGCACCTGGCTGGGCTCCCTGACGCTCCTGAAGCTACACTGGGCCCCCGCCAACCACAGAGCCTCCCTCCTATCAGGGATGGGTCAGGGTGCTGAGGGCAGCAGGACTCACCCTGGCGGCTGAGGCCCCACAGGCAAAACTGGCGGGGCTCCTCCCTGGGACCCCAAGAGAGCAAGAGGATGTGGGCGGAGGCTTTATCCTCTTCTCCTGCCAGGGACCTGCACTGGGGTCACTCACAAAATGCCCACACGGCTGTGGACACGGCCACACTCTCCACTTTAAACAGCTCTGCAGGGCACAGGGTTTGGTCTTCAAGATGTGTTTCCCCTGGACGTATCCGGCCCATGGCCCCGCTGAGTGGGACCCAGCCTAGGAGAGGAGGAGAGAGAAAGCTGGGGGTGGGGGTCAGTGGAGCGCTGAGCCCAGGGCTCAGGGTCTCTGGAGAGGCAAGGCCTTGCACGGCTGGTCCTTGGGCTGGAGGGACAGGTGTCTGCTCTGTTTACCTCAAGAAGAAGCCCAGATGGCAGATGAGGAACCGTGACCTCGGGATGGAAGGGTGGAGCCTGGGTGAGAGCCACACCTGGGCCCTTGTCTGAGCCTCCCACTGCCCGGCCCTCTGTGCCAGTCTGGGACCATGACCATGACCAGGAACGGGCAGAGGCCCGGAGGGCAGAGAACTCTATAGTTCACTGGAGCTCCAGCTCCACGGCCATTCTCTGCCCGCTTGCCCTCAGCTAAAGGGGGCCAGAGGCTCAGTGCCCACCAGGCAGGCCTGCCCGGTCCAGCCTGCACAAGGGTTCTGCCGGGCCACGCCCCTCCTCCCCGGCCGGAATCTCGTTCCGCACATTGAGGCCATCAGTAGTGAGCGGAGAGCACGAGGCCCCTTCCCCTCCGCTGAGCACACTGGGCCCGACCTTTGCGAGGCAGGAAGTGTGGGCGGGCAGGCTCAGAGTCCAGCAGCTGCCCCTCGTAAGTCTGTGGACGGCCTTTCTGTCCCTCCCGTTGGAGCGGTTTGTGGAGGTGAGAGAGATGCTGACGCAGGCAGAGCCTCTCCGGGCACGGGTTCCCGAGAAAGACGGTGGCTGCTAGGGCAGGTCAGCCTCCCTGGGCCCGAGGGTCTCATCGCTCCTGGACGATTCGTTGTGCACGGAGCACGTCCAGGTAAAGCCCGTGCCGTGCCCTGCGCCGCGTGTCCGGGTGGCGATGGCGCCGGCCAGATCCAGTGCTCTGCAGCTTTTCCTGAGGAGAATGCAGGCCGGAGGGAGTGTCAGTGGGACAGCTCCCCGCGCTGCTGCCCAGAGGCCGGGCTACCCACACAGACGTCTCTCGGGGGTTACAGTGTTTGCCCCGAGTAAGAGCTGCAGAGTCACCCCAGGTCCCAGAGTGACCCGACGGCGTGAGCTGAAAGGCGGGAACTAAACCCAGGAACGAGCAGGCCTCGAGGTCAAGAGCTGAGCCAGAAACGAGGGAGGGTCCCTGGTGCTGGGGAAGTGGGTGGTGGTCGAGGTGGACGCCGCCAGGCCCGAAACCCACCCCCGAGCCCTCCGGCCCGGCTGCCGGGCTTCCCGTGCGGAAATACAGACGGAGGAATGAAGGCCTCGAAGACGCCCCCGCCAGGTCGCGTGATGCTGCCGCCTCCCGCCCTGCAGCGCCCTCGTGCGGGGGGCCTCTGGGGGGCGTCCCCGACGGGGCCAGGGCTGCGCTGGTCAGGGCTCCCTGTCTGTCACGGCTCCGGGCCGGCTTGGGGCCCCGTGGGCACAGCCGCTCTGAGCAGCCCGAGCTGAGGTTTACTGAAGTGGGGAGCTCCCTGACGCCCGCCCTGGGGTCTTCCTTACTGGCGTCTCTGTGCTGCAGGTCCGACCTGAGGCTCAGGAAGTCCCACCGGTGCACCAGAGCTCACTCTGCCGAGAGCGAAACCGAGGGGAGCCCGGCATTTTGCAGCCGAACAACGGTCCTCCTCCTCACGCATCTGGAGGGTCTGCAGGGGCCTGCGGTGGGGGGTAGGGGGCTCAGGCAGGAAGCGCCTCTGGCCAGGGCCGGGAGAGGCCCACCCGGGCTCCAGAGACCCATGGCGCCGAGCAGGGGACGGAGGCTGGTGCAGGGCTGGCCCCCGGGACGGTGTATGTGAACACCAGGGCCATTCCTCCGGGCTGATCAGAAACGGATCCTGTACTCGGGGACACGGCAGATGTTACTGTTGCTTTTGAAGGGCACGTCCCACTCACAGGCACCCGAGGCATGGGACGCTCAGGGATGCCGCTGAAGCTGGTCTCCTGGGAGACACGCTCCGAAGCTCCTTCCACCTCCGCGCCCTCTGCCCATCTGAAGGGTCCTCTGCCTCCAAGCGCCCGTCGGCATCTCTTCGTCTCCCTCCGACTCCCCGTCTCTCTCCTCCCGGGCACGCCCTGACCGCTCCATCCCCCGCATCCGACCCGACGGCAGCCAGCGCTCGCTCTCTTCCGGGAGCACGGGCACCCGCCCAGTGCCTGTCCCTCGGGCGTCTCCATCTGCATGTCACCCCAAACGCTTCCCCAACCCCAGAGGACCCCAGCCAGGAGCTTCCTGTGTCCTGGCGCCAGCTCAGCCTGGGACCTCAACGGCTCTCCCTGGGTCACCCACCTCACAGTCCGTTCCCAGGACCCCTTCACATGGCCCGGCATCCCCAGCCGTGAGTTCAGGACCTGAAAGTCCAGCTCTTGCCTGGACCCTGCTCCTTCTCCGATGCTGGGGAGGCTGGGAACCCCGTGGGTCCAGCCCCCCCATTGCCACTTGCCTGGCCCTCAGCAACCCCGTCTGGGGCTTCACAGGCCTTCTCCATGCACCTGCTCCGAGCCTCCCAGCCCTTCCCCCGCCTGCTGGGGCACATCCACCCTGCTCTGTGGGCCAGGCTGGCACCTCTCCATTCCTGGAGACGGTCACGCTCCATGAACTGTCACGGACAGCACTTCAGGGGGGGTCCTGCCTCCCAGCGAAAAGGTCACGGGGCTCTCGGCTCCCAGAGCTACAGCACAACTCCATCGGGGAAGCCCCTCATACGGACGCAGGAAGGCGGGAGCTGGGCTGTGCCAACAGGAGTGAGGGAGCCCGGGAGGGAGACGTGGGGCTCTGGCGTCCACAGGGGATGGCTCTGTTCTGCAGGCGGTGCTCTCGGGGCTGCGCGGGGCACTGGACACGATCTGAACCTCGTCCTGGCCGAGCGGGGACACGGGGTCTCAGGAGGAGGAGCTGCTGGGTGGCGATTCCCATTCTCAGTGCTGAGCACACTGGTGGCCGTGCAGGAGGACAGCCAGAGCTGCCGCAGGGGGCCCCCTGCTTCCACCCTGTGCCGGCGAGGAGCTAAATTGGCCTCTGTACGCGGCGGCAGCGGGCCGTGCCAGCAGAGCCAGGCAGGTGACCTGCACAAAAGGCCTGGCTCGCAGACAGAGCACGGAGCCCACGTGACCGGGCAGCAGGGCCTCCGCAGCCCAGGCAACAAAAGCCAGCTCAGAGGCTGAACCAAGAGCCTCCGTCTGGAGGTTGGGCAGCCTTTAGAAACGGGCTTCCTGGACCCCGTCCCTCTGCACGGCCCCTGCACCAAAGATGCCTTTGTCACCACCGCTCTCGGCTGCGGCCCTCCCGCCAGATCGCCCGCTGCCATGGAGACACAGCGCCCGCCGGCCCTTCCCGCAGGGGTCCGGGCCCGGACGGCCAGGAGAGAATGAGGACGTCAGTGCTATCTGGGGAGACACGGACCACCAGCTGGATGTCGCCGGAGCAATTAACACCCTTGTCACCGCATCCTGCAGTTTCTCCGCCATGTCTGTGCCGCAGGGCGCCCGTGTGTGTCAGGGAGAAGGGCACCCCCTCACCTCCCGCCCGCCGGCATTCAGGCCGAGCAGCCCAGTGCTCTTGGGGGCAGCCCCTTAATGCCCTGCAAGTCTCGGGGTATGAGGGCAGGAGCCAGTCCCATTGCCTTCCCACTGCTGGAAGAGGGGACGGTTCCTGCGGGCACAGTTGGGCTGGTCTCAGGGCCCCACCTCCTCCGGGCATCCTGGGCAAGGAGCGGATTCCAGGAGACACTGCCTCCCATGCCACCTGGGACCGTCTGTCTGGTTCCAGGGAGCCGTCCATGGTGTGGCGTCCTGGCGACCCTTCTGGCTGTGTGAGGGCGGGAAGCGCCTGGGTGTATCTTTCTTGAGTCACGGGAGCCCAGCACTACAGTCACGGGCAGTACCCCCTTGCACACACACGTGAACAGACACACGGCGTGGACATCCGGTGTCAGCTCCGCGTGGGAGGAGGTGCATGGCGTGTCACGCAGTCGGGCAGCAGGCAGTGAACCGCGCCCTGGCAGGCGGGGAAGGCGCAGCCGGCCGCCAGAGGCTGGAGTGAGCACGGCCACGGGGACAGGCTGCCCCTCAAGTGGAGCCCGGAGGGGAGTGGATGCCAGGGGCCGGTGACCGGCGTCCGCAGGAGGAGGGAGCAGGGGCACATGAAGGCCTGAGTGGCGGCTGGCAAGAGGCAGGGTGGGGGTGCTCTCTCCCACGGCAGGTCTGCGGGGCTGAGTGCCCTGGGGCCAGGACAGGACACCCATAGCGACACGGCGCCTGGCTGTGTCTGTTCCCTCCCGCTCCTGAGACTGGGCTGCGGAGCCCCTGGTGGCCGGCGGGACCTGGTGGGCATCCACAGCCCCCATGAGAGCTGGAGAGCAGGGGCCACGGGCTCGCTTCATGGAGAGAAGTTGAGGGGGGTTGAGGGTGGGCCCCAAGCCCTCCCATGACTTTCCAAAGGCCCTGGTCCTTGGATTCAAGTGGGCCAAAGGTCAGGACATGTGTTTGGAACGTGCGCAGCGCCCACAGCTGCCCCGTCACACCCTCCCAGCCTGGGCAGGCAGAGCACATCCTGCAGGAGCGACGGGCAGAGGTACGCCCCAGGTCCCAGGATGGGGGGCCAGCGCTGGGTCCAGCACCCACCTGACTGCACGCCTCTCACGGAGTCTAGACACCAGGGCCGCCGCACGGTTCTGGACATAATCGAGATGGGAGAGCGCAGAGTGTGTCTCCCAAATGCTGCTGTGACACCGTGGTCCGCATGGCAGCCTGAGGTCTGGGGAACTTTCTGGATTCTTGTGCCAGCGGATCTCCCGGCCTCTGGGGGCACGATCACCAGCTGGCCACAGGCTCTGTGGCACGGCAGTCCTGAAGGGGGGCGCATCTGGGCTCCGATCAGAAGGGGACACGGCGACCAGAGCGCCAGCTGCGTTCAGGGCTGCTGGGACCATGGCCCAGGCCTGTGGGACGTGACCCAAGTGTGGTCACTTAGCTCACAGGGCAGTGGCCTTGGCAGGCAGGCAGCGTCCACATCCACAGGGGAGGGAGGAACTGTGGAATCCAGAAAGATAATGGAAACAGTAACGCAGACAGAGCTGCCAGGAGGGAGCCTCCGAGCCCTCCATCCCGCCAGACTTCCACCAAGGTGGGTTCTAGAAAGAAGTGGGAAGGAAAGGACATGCCGAAAGGGACAAGTCCCCATCCAGGGCACGCGGCCCCTGCTCTCAGGAAGCCTGAGGACACCTGGCATTATCCCAAAAGCGGGTAAACTGAGACCCAGCCAGGGTTCAGGAGACCCAGCAGGGACCAGACCACAGGAAGTCACCTCCGTGCAGAGAAGGCTGAGGTCTGGGGCTTCTGGTCGGGAACACACAGATGGCCTTGCTCATGGACCGTCCGTCAGGTCTCAGGTGGGGCGTGGACGGGGTAGCCGGGCCCTCCTGTGTCTGTCCTGACATTGCAGCATCTGGCCAGGCCCGGCCAGCTCGGCCTCTCGCAGGGCTGGACACACCACTGGACACCTTCTTGTTCCCAGCTTTATGGTCAGACAAGGACCCAGGCAGTGGTTCCTGGCTGGGTTCTACCATCTGAGCCCGCAGTGGGGCTCCTGGGGGCCTCCGGAGGACGTGGCCCACCTCACGGGCCCCAGTCTGGCCTCTGTGACAGAGGCTGGAGAGCCCCCAAGTGGGGGCTGTGAGGCAGCCTCGGGCCTCCAGACCCCTAGGCAGGGCTCTCCCCATGACCTCTCCCGGGTGTCTGTGAGCTGTGGGGAGACTGTTCCCTGAGCCCAGCCTTCCACGCTGGTCCCCTGAACAGAGGGGCCCCTGCCCGGAGACTCGCCCCATGTCCGCCATCCCCCGGGTGCCCCCATCCTTCCCCGCCCAGCCTCCAGCCGCATCCACCCACCCTGGCGGCGTTCCGTGGCCCCAGAGCACCCTGCACGGTGCGGCTCAGGGATGCCACGGTCACCGTGCCCTGGCTGTGGTGCCAGCAGACGGTCAGCCCTCTGAGGAGGAACCCTCAGCTGCTGCTTCCCCGGGCCCCTGAGGCCTGGACACGGGACCTCATGGGATCCGTGCTCCAGTCCCCGAGCTCCTCCGTACAGACACGGGGCCTTGGCCAGACTCACAGCCTCGAACCAGATGCTGTCCCTGCTACTCACGCTGGCTCCAACGAGGGACCTGTGTCGGCAGGGGTCCCTCATCCCGGGCCCCTCATGCCGCCCAGGCCTGGCTCTCGGCTCCTGGGAGGACTTGGGTGGCCACTGCATACTCTTGATGAGCTGATTTCACGGAGTCCAGAACCGAGTCTCCAAGGAAGTAACTAATGTCGTTCCTCCCTAGTGCTCCTTCCTGTCACCAGACAGAGAGCCCGGGGCCCCTTGCCACACACCACCCTGGTGTCTGAGGGACTTCTGCCACCCCCTAAAAGAGGCCTGGGGTTCTCTGGCTTCATAGTCTCCCTGCAAGGGAGTGTCGCCTTTTCAGGCTGTGCTGATGTCCCAGGGACAAAGTCCCCACCGTGGGGCAGGCTGGGCATCCAGGGGGCCTAACAGCTCAGGTTCCCGGCACGGGGGAAGGAGCCCCACCACCACACGCCAGGGACCCTCCAGCAGGAGGGACGTGCGGGGCCGGGCCGTGGGGCGGCCTCCCAAGGCGCACCCTGGGCTGAGCCCCGCTCAGCTGCTCACGCCCGCCCCCGCGCCGCAGCCAGCCGCAACCCTTTGATCTAAATCCCCCCGGACTCCACCAGCACTTGCGGCAGCTTCCTGCGGGTTTCGTGTTCCCGGGCGGTCAGTCGCTCTGGCCCCCCTGCCTCCAGGGGCAGGGGCCCTTTGAGTGACGAGGACACATGGGCGTTTGCTGGCCTTCCTGGACGCACCGGCGTCTGACCTCGGGGATCCTGATTTACCTCCCTCCTCCGGGCTGATGGCTTCCACAGAGGTGGCCGCAGCTCACCAGCTGTCGCCCCGGCCCACCCCCCTGGCCTCCTGCCCCTCACTTCAAATGCCTGCGTGTCTTCTGTGTCTCCTGGGGCGGGGCAGGGCTTGGCGGCCCGGCTCCCGGACGATGGAGGCAGGGGTAGAGAAGGTCAGCCCACGGGGTGTCCTGCCCAAGCCTCGCTGAACCCCAGAGCTGTGGGTGTCAGACTTGGACTTGGGACCAGACTGGACTTGCAGTCACCCTGGAGGCCCAGACCCGCTTCTGGTCCTTGGGCTTCCAGCACCGGCGGACCCGGCGCCCCAGCCTCTCTCCCGCCCGCCGGGGCTCCTGGGACAGCCCTGCAGAAGTGCGCGGACACTGGTCGGCACGGCTGCGGGTCGCTGTCCTCTCTGAGCGCCGCCGGAAGCAGGGCTGCTGCACCTGTTCCCGGGGGGTCCTGGGCTGCGGCCTCACGGGAGTGCCCTGGCTGGTGGGAGGAAAGCCCTCGGTGGGAACGGGCTTGCTTTCCCTGATCCGGCCCTGGTGGGTCATGGGGAGCCCTGTGCCTTGACTTCACAGAGGGAGAAACCGAGGCAAGGACACAGCGGCTGCCCTTTCTGGGACGCACCTGACAGCCCGTGACCTCTCAGGTTAATTTGGCCCTGAGGATCCTGCGAGCAGACGGCCCTTCCCCACGGGTCCCAGGGCTCTGGGGGGCACGGGTACGACCTCTGTGAGAAGGACCTGGCTTGCCGGCCTTCTGCTGGGCTGCTTTCCCTCCAGCAGATTCTCTCAAACCCCCACAGCTCTCTTCCACCTAGGCCAGCTTTCTTTCCAGAGGAGAGGAGAAAGATAGGTAAAGACATGTAAAATTTCACGCTGAATCTCAAATTCCAAACTGGATCCTTGGGACCCGAAGTTCTGGTGGTTTTGTTGGCGTCAGACCCGGGGCAGAGGGTTTCCTCACGGACTTGCTCTTCGGAGGGAGCAGAGCAGAGTTCCACCAACCTCACCTGGGGTCCTCGAATAACTCAGACCCCACAGCGGGCACGAGGACAAGTAGGGGCAGAACGAGGCTCCCCCCTCAGGGGCATCTCTGTCCACCGAGGACAACCCGGGACAGCCGTCCTGCCTGGCGCGTGGGACGTGGAGGACTTGTCTGGATGTTGGGGCCCTTTCCCCTCCCACAGGGCTTCAATTTGAGCCTGTTTTTCCCCTGGACAAGGAGCCTGGGTGTTCATCTGTGGAGAAGACGGGAAGCTCAGCCGCCCGGCAAGCCTGTGAGGGTCTTTATCTGGAGCCTCTGATCGTCCCACGCCGGGATCCCATGCAGGACGCACTGGGGAGGGCACCGGGGCTTCCCAGCACAACCGAACCAGTGTCTCTGAGCTGAAAATGCTTTGCTGAGCAACCAGGCTTGAAGTGAAGGTGCGGGTGCGGGAAAGCCGGAGCCTGCGGCATGATCCAGCGTCTATAAGAGACCCCAGAGCCAGGAAAGGGAGTTGCCTGCCCCCCGCAGCCTGTAGAGACTCAGCAAAGGTGGCTGATGAGAAGGTGCTCCGACGTGTGTGACGGACAGACGGACAGACATGTGTCATTCCCGGGCCCCTCCTCTGTGTGCACACACGTACTCATGCACGCGCAGAGTTGCGAATCCAGACGCTGCAGGGCGTGTTGGAGGCAACTCTGCTCCCTCCGGCCCTGAAGAGCCTGGTGCTCCGGCTCAGACGGAGAGAAAGTTTGCGCTCACGGGTGCACCACAGCAGGCAAGCCTGGGGCCCGAGCCGGCCACGCGGCTCAGCGACATCCCACCGCCCAGAGCGGCAGCGTGCTGGCAAGTCGGGGATGTGCGGGCACGGCCAGGGCTCAGGGGCTGCCCCTTCCTCACGTGCCCTGCCGGAGAGCCCCCCCATTTCCCTCTCTCTCCCACAAGCCGTCCAAGGGTGGACACTCGACCAGAACCCAGGGGTCCCCCAGAGGGACAGGCACAGAATCTGCTCTGCCGTCAGCCACGGTCCCCAAGAGCACTTAGGTGCTGGCTTGTTTTTGGTCAAGAGAAAATTATTTCTGTGTCTGTGGCAGCGAGTGCACAGAGCTGCCCGAGGGGGGTTCTTCACACAGACACCATGGTCCTCTTCTCTCGGCTGCCAGTCTAGCCCTGTCCCTGCCCCGGAGGCGCTGGGAGCCGCACACTGCACGGGGGAGCCACGGAAGGACCAGGGCCCTCCAAGCGCATCACACGTTCTCTGGGACGTAGAAGAAGCATGTGACAGTCGCCGGTGGCCAGGGCAGCGGCAGCGGCGGAGGGTGGGGCCACACACTCCCGGCACCCTTCCTGCCCGGGACACCTGCCCTCGCTGATGACTTCCGGGCCATCTTGTACAGAGTCCATGTTCTCACCTCATGGCTGTACAGATTCTACTCGAATGTATGTTAAGAATGGATCTCGTATCGTCACGACAAATGTTCATCTTTCCGCAAACAGAAGGTAGCTATAAAAATAAAACAACTAGTAATTACTGGCAGGATACCGCAGTCTGCAGGAGTAGACACAGCCGCCACGCACAGTCTTACTGGACCGGCCTGCCTCACGTAGTCCCACAGGGCACAGCCGCCACGCACAGTCCCACAGGACATGCCCGCCACACACACACACAGGACACAGCCACGTCACACTAAGCTCGGGCACCAATCTCCCCCAGTTGTCCTGTGAGGGAAGCAGGCGTCTCGGCCCCAGCTCCATGACTGAGTGGAGGAGCATGGTCCCCTGCTGGGTGGCCTGTCGGCCCGGGGACTATCGGGGGCCAGCCCAGGGAGTGCTGGGTTCTAGGAGGTTCTGGGTACGGGGATTTCCTGGCCACGTGAGGACGCTGAGCTGCCTGGCTGGGCACGCCCGCACCAGTCCTGAGTCAGGCTTGTCGCGTAGGCACGTCCATGGGCGGTGTCCCAGCACCCGTGTCCTTTGTCTGGCCACCTGCTAGCCTGGCTTCCTGGAACACCAGCCCCGCAGGCCTGCCCACATGGCCTGTACCCAGGGACGCGCTGTCCCAGCACAGCTGGATGACCCGGATGCCGGGGCCGCCCGCCCGAGGTGTCAGCTCTGCACGGCGCACGTGAGTGACGGCCCTGCCGTGCGGGCACAGCCTCCCGTCACCCTCCTGGCTCTCCCTCCCCGAGACTGGCACCCTGGCAGCAGGCTCACTCGCAAGGCCGAAGAGCGGCTCTCCTGAGCTTGTCCCCAGGAGGCCTGAGAGTTTCATGGCTGTCTCTTCTCCAAAGTGCATTTTCTCATTAACTAGAACCATCTATGACGCTCCAGAAGGCAAAGATGCTGCAGATTCAGGCCTTCTTCCTCTTCAATGTGCTTGTCTTTGAAGGTAGGAAGCCAAGGCCCAGGAGGAGGGACAGCCTCAGCTGCTGGCATCCCCACAGGCAGCTGAGCCGGCCTCCTGCCGGTGGTCACCGTCCAGTCCTCGCTCAGACACAAAGCCAGAGACACGACAGAGGCAGCAGCGGGGGGACCGCAGCAGCCCGTTTGTGATTCGGGCCTGGGAGCTGGCCAGTCATCGACAGTCACCCCTAGGGGCATCGCCGCCCTCTAGGGACAGAACGCCAGGCCCCAGGGCCCCAGCGATCACGCATAACCCAGGGTGACGCCAACCTCACGGCACGGGGGGGGGGGCTCTGAGGGGTGAATGAGAGGAGGAAGCTGCTCAGCAGGACGTCTCGGACTTAGGACATGGCCCCCCGCGGCGGGCAGCGGGACTAGGCAAATGGCAGTTGCTGAGGAACCCCCGCCCAGGACAGCCGGGCCCCGGAGAATGCGGCTGAGGCCCGGAGGGCCCAGGCTCCGTGGGACCCAGAGGAAGCCACCCGCGATGTGGCGGCAGAAGCCAGGGGTGGGCTCCCCAGCAGGGCTGCTCTGGGTCTGAGGAGAGAGCCCCGCCCCCCGGCGCCCGCACTGTGTCACCGCTAGCGGCGGCTCCATTCCCCATCAGCGCTCTCCAGGCGCAGCACCATCAACATATTTGATGAAGAAAAAAACTACACAGATGGAAAGCGATGGTGAGCCCGTCCAGGAGGCAAAGCTGAGGCCAGTGGGAAAGCGTCACATGCGGTAAGCACGGCTCCATGAACGGCCCCCCACCTCGGCCACAGGCTCTGCGGGTCCCGAGGCTTCGACGCAGCAGCCACAGAGTGGCTCTGGGGGCACAGAGGCCACACCGCCCATCTGGGGAAAGCTCCTGGCCCCCAGCCACGCAGTGGGGTGTCCGCGGGCCTCCGCCCAGCCGGCCCCAGGCCTACCCTCTTTCCCGCCCCCTAAGGAGCCTTCCAGGGAGCAGGTGGGCCTGGATGGGCCTGGGGGACGTGGGAGGGCCCCCCGGCGCACGGCTCGCTGCGCTGTCTGTTCTTGGTCCTGAGCTGACCAGCCCCTCCGCGGCCTTCCCCTTCCCTGAATAGCCTCCCCCATCTGTGCTCTATCTGCTCCTCAGACAGATGGCAGCTCTGTCCCCACCAGAGCAAAGGCCCCACCCAAAGGGGCATCTTGCTGGTGCCCGTTAACCAGCCCCTGGCCAGAAGGAGGTGGCAGGCGCCCCACAGAGGCTCACAGGGCCTCCTTCCCAGCCTCCAGGAGCAGGGTCGAGTGTGTGGTCAGGGGCCAAGCAGCCCACTCACCTCACGCGCCTGCGGCCCGAGGACATGGTCACGCAGCCCTGCACAGCAAGACTTCCCCGTCAGAGGGGACAGCATGTCGTCCCAGGGCAGCGGCCTGCCGGGAGGTGCCCCAGGTGTCGGGGCAGGACACTGGGAGAAGCTGGGGTAGGAATGCTCTGGGGTCAAGTGCGGGCATCACAGGTCTCTCGGATTCTCATGGTTTGTTCTTAAACTTGGACACAGGAGGGGCGCCTGGGGGGCTCCACTGGTGATGCATCTGCCTTTGGCTCAGGTCATGATATTGGGGTGCTGGGATCGAGTCCTGCATTGGGCTCCTGGCGCAGCGAGGAGCCTGCTTCCTTCTCCTTCTGCTGCTCCCCATGCTTGTGTGTACTCTCTCTCAGACAGACAAAACCTTAAAAACAAAAACAAAAACAAAACAAAACAAAACACAGTACGGCACAAACGCATTGAGAACAAGAGAAAACTAGGCAGCTTACGGCCCTGTGTCACGTGGAGGCTGTCCAGACGGTCCGAGGCCAGCCGTCCGCGGCCTGGCCCAGGAGCCACTGGAGGGAAGGTGGCTCTCCAGTGTCCCTCCAGGGGACAGGTCTGGGCCACTGTCACGGGAGTCTGGCAGTGGATACCAGCCATGGCGGTAGGAGGCAGGCCGTCCCCTCCACAGGCCTGACCAGAGAGTCAGGAGCGGGTTTCCATCTTTCACAGACCAGCAGTTCTCATTCAGCCTGACAGAGACGTCCAAACGCCGCTGGGGCCTGGGGGGCCAGGGTGCAGGTCCGGGGAGACCCCTCTTCCCAACAACACGTGGTCCCCGCCTGCCCCTCCAGCCACCTGTGCTGCCAGGCCGGCTCACCCCAACCCCACTGGGCTGTGTCTCCTTGGGGACCATGGGCTCCTCGTGTGATAGCAGACGTGACAGCCGGCACAGCAAGGTGGCCTGACGGCCCAGGGCGGCCACCGTTGTGCCTCTCTTGTGCTCGCCTTCCCCTGTGGAAAGTGGGTGATTCGGGGCCATTAGCGAGTCCACCAAGGGCACACCTACGGGTCCTTTGCAGACACTGTCCCCAAAGATGTGTGGCAGGTGGTGCCCGTGCCCGAGGGTCTCCCTCGTCCTGTACCCAGACCCCACTCGCCACCCCACCTGCTTTCCTCAGCGCCCCGCAGACCGGCACTCCCAGCCCCACACAGCCTCCAGGATTCACAGAGCCAACCCCGAGGGGGGAGCGGGGAAGAAACCAAACCCGAAGGAGCCGAGCTTGGGGGCCACACGCAGAGGAAGGCCTAGCAAGGGAGAAGGAGCGCGTCGTCCACCAGCGAGGGCCGCGGCCACCAGCCCAGGAGCACGACGCGCGCCAGAGGCCCCGAGTTAGTCCAGTGGAAGCAGCTGCCGCGGCGACTCTTTTCTGCAGGTGACCGGCAGGACGACGGGCTCCGTGGAGAGAACTGCCCTGGGGCTGGAGAAGGCCAAGGGGTTGGATCCGCTGTGGCCACGGGTGACGTGTCCAGAGCACGAGGAAGCCTGGCATAGACTCTGACTTCAAGCCTGCCGGCTGGATCCAAACGTCCCCTCTTCTCCACTCTCAACACGGAGCAAACCCGGGGCTTCCTGGGGGCATTGACCTCAGGGTGCCCACGCCTCCTCCCTGAGGGAGCCCCGAGGCTTGCAGAGTCCTTGGGAGCCTTCTCCTCCGGCCTCCTGCTTGTGCGAGGCCGCCACTCGTGCTCCCACCTGCCAGGGGCGACGGCCGCCACACAGGCCTCCCAGACCGCTGACCCAGCCCTCCTGATTCAAGCTCTGGGTCGTGCACCACAGCCAGAGACCCCGCGCGGCGAAGGACCGTGTTGGTGGGGAGGTCGCAGGCGGAACGGATGAGTGGCCGGGGTGGGCGGCCTGGCGGCCCCAGAGGGCAGCAGGTCTCAGGGTGAGGCCAGACAGGGCCAGAGTCCAGGCTCACACGGTCTGAGATTCGGAGACATCCAAGTACAGGCTTTTAATAGCAACTACGCTTTCTTTTGTTTTTCGGTGATTAGTGGATTTAGTTCTACTTCAGGAGCTGTGACACTGCTCTCTATTTTTCACATTTGTGCCTCGTGCAGCTGGGTTCACACCTTCGTCATCCCCAGTGACGACACCGGTCACTCCACATCCCGCAGACTCTTGACCCGGTCTCCGGCTGGGAGATGATTCCTCGTGACCAGACATTTGCAGTGTCGACAGAAGTGCCTCTGACGAGCTCTGGTGGCACTTCCAGCATCCTGGGCCGGGTGTCCGGCGGGTCACAGCGCCACAGAAAGGCAGTCGTGAGCGGGGACAGCACGCCTCACTGCAGGAAAGACTTGGGGACAGAGACTTTGTGCATCAGGTTGGAGGTAAGCCAGGTGCAGATGAGGTCAAGGTGGGGCCAAAGAGAGCCCAGCGTGTGGTCTTCTCTCAGACGCCCAGCCACGGCGAGGACCCACGTGCCAGTGGACACGGCACGGCAGACAGGTGCCGCCCGGCAGTTCTCTGGTGGAGCTGCGGAGGACGGCCAGGCCCATTCCTCTGGGGACTCTGCTGGCCGTGACCCCACAAGCTCTTGGCCTCGGGCCCCAGAACGCTGCCTCCAGCCTGTCCCCTCGCCGCGCTGACCGCCGGGTGTCCTGCCCGGGAACCCAGCCCCTGCTGTCCTCTCCAAGGCAAACCTCGATGGTCCACACTGACTCCTCACGCGGGCTTCTTCTGACCTGCACTGTGTGTGTGCGCCGAGTCTGCCCGTCTGGCGCTCAACCCCGCAGGAGAAGAGTCCGCTCACTCTGCGACCTGTCCTAGTGCGTCCTGGTGCCCTGCGCCTCTCCCGCCCATGGAGTCCCCGCGGGAGATTTTAAGACCCACACCGAGCCATGCTTTCCCCGAGTTGGTCCCACCACCTCAGCCAACGGTCCCTCGGGGGCAACCGACGAGTGATAAGCCACATACGGTTGCATACGCAGCCACTGGGACCAGCTGGGGGACGCCCACCCCCGTGGGACCAGCTCAGGGATGCCCACCACCCAGGAGGCTCTTCTGCAGCCCAGGGCTCCCGTGGGGACGAGACTCCACTCCAAGCCCCTCACATGGCTGCTGGCAGCCCCAGTCCCCACCATATGGGCCTGTCCATGGCCGCCCCAGGGTCCTTACGTCCCGACAGAGAGACAGACAGAGTCTGACAGAGGCTGAGACACACCTACAAGAGCTGTCCTCTCAGAATTGACGTCTGTCCTGTGGCCACTTTGTGGCTCAGGGCAGCTGCTCGGGCTGAGTTCCCCACGTGTGAGGTTTGGCTGGATTCCCTGGTGGGAAAGCCAAGGCCACCTCCACGGGAGACCCCGAGAGAAGGAGGAACCGCAGCCCCGTTTTCCCAACGGCTCACACTGAGCAGAGACGCTGTGCCGGGCCCTTGGGCGCCAGCTCTCTGTTCAACCCAGGGTCCTCAGAGAGAGACCGGAAGCAGGCACGACACGGCCTCGTCCTCCCCTGGCAGCGGAGAGTGACCCTGTCTACACAGAAGCCCGGATTCCTGGGGAGACGTTCGCAGAGCTTCTCCTGAGGGAGGCCTGTGCGGTCTTTGGAACCCGAGACAAGACGCCTCCCCAGAGCCCGTGTCTCTGGAAACACCTTATTCCCCAGGACTTGGGAGCTCCTTTCATGTCCTTGGGGCCCGCGTCTCGCTGCCCAGTCCTGCCATCTTTGGGGACGGGGTGGGGGGCGCCGTGGACCGAAGTGCTGTCCTCTGCGTCGGGCACCTCCCAGCCTCCGGGAAGCGGAGTCTTTCAGTCTCAGCCTTTCGCCTTGGCTCTGGACCCAAACGCACCCGCTGTTAGGCCCGTTGCCCCAGCAGGCCCCCAGCAGGCAGGGCTGTCCCTCTCTTGCCATGTCCCTCCCGGCGCCCGTGGAGATCACCGTCCGGCAGTGGGCGAGTGTCTGATGGCCGTGCAAAGGGTCTGCTGATGCCTGCGTGTCCCCATGAGGAAAAGCAGTCAGGTGTCTCCTCCTACAACAGGCTTTGTCCAGGGCGCAGCCTCTGATGGGGCCTCTGGTCTCAGCCCTCCGTGGGCAGTGAGCCAAGGCCTGCCCAGAGAGAGACGCTGGCCACATCCCCGCTCGCCCGTGCTCCAACATTCAGAGGGCAGCTTGCTTGCCCCACTTCCTCGGGTGCTGCTGCCTGCGGGGTCTTCTGCCCCTGACATTGGCACTGACCATCAGGGCCCAGGCTCAAATGCCCAGGCCTACATTCCTTCGGAGGGAAGGGGTTTGGCTTAGAAAAGTCGCTGTCATCTCCCAGACTCGCCTGTGTGTTGGGCTGTCTGTGTTTATGCATCTTGAACCACCAACGTCCTCCATCCTGGGATGTATCTTCTCTATTCTAGGTTAGTTTTTGCTTTATAGTTCCCAAAATAAATTTTGAACGTGACTTTTCAGAATCGATCGGCTAAGACTAGCGGGAGAGAGAGCCCCAGGGGAGCCCCGGAGCTCCAGAGCACCCTGGGGCAGAGTCAGGGCCCAGGACCGCGCTCCCATTTCAGGTCCCCAATGACACACAGCCCAGCGCCCAGCCCAGCACTGAGGCTGCCCGCACGGGAGGCAGTGGACAAGCCCGGGTGCAGCAGCCAGATGGCCCCGGGGGACAAAGAGAGAGACGGCTGCTGGAGCCCACACAGCCTCGGGCCTCGGGAGGGGCAGAGCCAGCAGCTCCGTGAGTGGGGGGGGGGGGGGGCTGGCTGCTGCAAAGCCCCAGCCTGTGGCCTGGGGATGCCACCTGGGCAACGGCC
Organism: Mustela nigripes; assembly: GCF_022355385.1. Classification (NCBI taxonomy): domain Eukaryota; kingdom Metazoa; phylum Chordata; class Mammalia; order Carnivora; family Mustelidae; genus Mustela; species Mustela nigripes. Next base: position 149,447,219 of record NC_081561.1, on the reverse strand, counting down.
TCGGAATCCAGGCTGCTGGTCACACAGCTGCTCCGTCATCTTGTGGTTCATCCTGGCTAGTGGCCTACGCACACTCACGCACACTCACACACACTCACACACACTCATGCTCGGGCACCTGCACACACTCGGGTACGGGCCACACATACATGCACGAGCTCGTGCCTGGGTAGTCATCGCAGAGACGAGGGCCGGACGGGGCTCTGACAGCGCGTGGGATTCAAGTCAGAAACAGGACCTCCCAGGTGGGACCCGCTGTCAGGACCCCTGGACGGGATCTGGAGCAAACGTGTGTCAATGGAGCACAGGTGGGGGGAGGGGTTGGTGTGGGAAGCAGAATGTAGTTCCGAGGTGGGACAGACCCAGGAGGGCCTCACCCTCTCTGTCGAGTGCGCCCGGGGAGTCAACACGGCTCTGAGACCTGGGGGTACTGAGGCAGATGAGAACATCACAGCCCTGCTCACATGGGGTCAGGTCCTCCGAGAGGGACCCAGGGACCCCTGAGACAGGACCAAGGGTGCCTGAGTCCTGGGACAACCCCACTGGCCGGCCAGAGCCTGGGAGGGCACCCCGGTTGGACCGTCCACAGTGAGAGCGGCCACTCTGCACAAGGAGTCCGGGTGCTGCTGGGAAAACGGCCCGGACGTGGCCCCTGAGGACCACGGGCCTATGCCCGCCAGCTGTCCCGCTGCATCGTGGCGCCTCTCACTGGCCGGGCTGGCTGTCCCTCTCACCAGTCACCACGGCACCCTAACCACGTTTGGGAGGAGAAATACCTGGTACTTAAAACTGAAGTGGAAAAAGAACCATGTTTTATTCAAGCTTGTTTTTAAAAATAAATGTCAGAGGATCGTGGCTGAGAATGACCAGCTCGTCTCACTGGGGGGGGGGGGGTCGCTACCCCCCCCTCCCGGGAGCTGCGGGCTTCCCTCAGGGGAGGGGCTCCAGCGCAATGAGCTCCTTAGGCCCAGGAAAGCACCGTTTGTTCTGGAATGACTGAGCCTTCCAGACGAAGCTTCTCCTTTGTTTTTGTAAATGGCACAAGTTAAACGTAACTGCATTTCTTGTCATGCTTGATCATTTCTCATGTTTTTGGCTCACCAATTGACTGTTTGCCATCAAACCCTGAATTACTTCTGATTATTTGGACGAGCGATAACAGAATTCCTATTGTTCCCAGCACCAAACCAATCATTTGAAATTCAAAAGAACATACATTTCTTTACAAGCGGTTCCTCTGCGCCTTTTCACAACCTTCTTTGGAGTGGGCACTCAGTAAAGTTCTGCCAAATTGATCGAAATTGAATTCTCTCTAATTGCACTCTGCTAATCATGTTTTAGGACACACACAGACGTGTGTAATTAAGCTGCTCTGAACCCTCTCTCTGTTCCGCGGATGTTCTCAGACGCTCCTGGGGAGCCCCACAAGTGGGAGACCAGCCGGCTCGGAGCCGGCCACGGGGCCTCGTCCCTCCGACTCTCCTGCTCTGAGGCCTGCTCTCCCTTCTGTGCGTGGGGACGCTCCCCACAGATGAGCGCAGAGCTCGGTCCCACAGGCTAATGACTCCAGCGGCCCTGGGTGATTAGCTCGGACTGGTCTAAAGGTTGACAACCGGAGGCTGCGTCTTCAATTTTCCCTCAAGGTCAGAGAGGTTAGTCGATGATTGGGCTCGAAGATTAATTATGTATCGCTCCGTCCCAGTGACTGACTGGTGGGACGTTTGGGCCACCTTCCGCGCTGGATGGAGAAGTGGCCTGGAATCTCCAGTCCTGGAGGTCGGTGGTCTCAGCCCGGGGCAGGCCAGGCCACCGGCTTCCTGCCCCGACAGGGAGGCCCTGAGGCAGCTCCGCCCCTTCCCCCTCCCGCCCGGCCTTGCCTTTGTATTAGATTTTTGCGGAAACATCTTTGAGGCTGAGCGCAGCCCAGACCTCCCTGAAGGGCTCTGCGGATCCCAGGGGCATCCCAGCTGGGTGCCCACGTAGGCGGGATCGTCGGAGATCTCCGAACCGCCCGCCCCAGCCTGCGCTCACCTTCAGCTGCGCCCCAGAACAGAGCAGGCTCTGAAGGGGTGGAGGAGTGCAGGGGGCAGGGCAGGAGTGGTAGGGGAGCTCGGGCAGGGGTGCAGAGAGGACAGGAGCAGGGCTGATGGTGGAGTTCAGGCAGGGGCACAGGGCGGCAGTCTCCGGAGCATCCCATCTATGGAGGGACCAGCACAGTCAGGTGTCACAATGCCCAAAGACCACGGTCAGTGGGCAGCAAATCTGAGTTTTGACCCATGTATTTAAAACTTCTTAAAATAATTTTTTGAGATGAAGTTCATACTGCATGAAATTAACCATGTCAAAGTGAACAATCCAGGGACAGTTAGTACGTCCACCTCTGTCTGGTTCTGGAACATCATCACCTTAAAGGAAACCCTGTGGCCTTTTTCCCACCCACGCCACCAGTCAAGAACCACTAATGTCTCTCTCTGTGGATTTGCCTATTCTGGACACTCTGTGTGAAGAGATGTGGACAACGTGCAGTCTTCTGCTTCTGGCTTCTCTCCTGAGCACAAGGTTCTCAGGGCTGGTCCCTGTTGTGGCGTGTGTCAGCGCCTCACCCTCTCACGTGGCTGAGGAATGCCGCACCGTGTAGAGGGGCCTCATTCCGTCCGTCCGCCCGTCCGTCCGTCAGCTGGCCAGCATTGGGGCTGTGTCTCCATCCTCTCTGGCTGCCATTTCAAACTACCACAGACCGGGTGGTTCAGTCTGTCTCAGTTTGGAGGCAAATTTGGTTGGTTGTGCGGCTCTGTCTTATCTGGTAAGCAGCGGTTTCTTACCATGCACGCATGTGAAAAGCGGACCTTTCTCCTCCCGTAGTGAGGCACTAACACCGGCATGACGGTCTTCCCTTCAGGACCTCATAGAAGCCCAGGTACCTCCCAAAGACACTGCCCCCAAGCACAGTCCCCCTGGGAGTTGGTGCATCAACATATGAATCTGGGGACGCAAACATCCAGCTCACAACATTCCACGCCTGCCCCCCAAGCTCACGGCCTTCTTACAAACACGCTCACTCCAGCCCAACAGCTGGAAGCCGGAGACACCTCTGAACTCTGTGTAAGCAGGCTTGGGTAACACTCAGGGTAGATTCACCCTGAGGCCGAGTCCTCTGCAGAAGTGATCCTGTGAAGACAGCACATTACATGTATCCAAAATACAGTGGTGGGACAGGCGTGGGGTACGCACTGCCATGTCCAAAGGGAGAGAGGGCCACTGGGTTCCAAGCCAGTGTGAACCTAGGAAGGCGGGAACCAAACAGGGTTTCAGAGGGAGGAGGGTGGGGGACGCGGTGACCGGGGGTGGGTGTTCTGGAGGGTACATGTGCTGATGGGCACTGGGTGTCAGACATAACTAACAAGTCCTTGGCCACTACATCAAACCTAACGATGTACTATATGCTGGCTAACAAACATAACAATAATAATAAACAAAAAACCCCAAAACCTGGGAAGGCAAATTTCCCTAGATCCAAAAGCCTGCGAGTGAGCCTCTGCGGCGCCAGCTCTGTCCCCGTGGCTCTGCCGTGGGCTTGAGCCCTCAAGCCTCTGGGCAGCGCCCTGAAGCAGCAGCTGCCCAGCCCAGTGGGATGGAGACGTCCCCCAACACAGGGAGGGAGCCGGGTGGTCTCTGATTTGCCCTTGGGGTCTTTCTTCCCCGTCTTGAAGAAGACACATGTTCTCCAGAATAGCCCGTGGTCCCCCCGGAGGCTCCACGACGTCCTGTCTCACCCCATCTCTGTCCCATCAGCTCGGACTGCTGGCGTGGCTGAGTAGGTCCAAGGGGGCACCTGTGTGTGTCTGACCTTGAGGCCAGACGGGTAATGGCCACCCACTGAATATTGGCGTGGCTGCGCCAGCATGAGGTGACCCTGGTGACCGACGACGGGCAGGCCTCCTGCCGGCCACCCAGCGGGCTCAGACAGAGTCTGTTCCACAGTTCTGTGGGACACACACGTGTGTGCACACACGTATGTGTCCACCCCACACAGAACACATGCGTGTGTCCGTGTGCACACACACATCATGTGCACACACGTGCTCTTGCGCACACAGCCCTGTATGCAGTAGAGGGAGCGACCGCTGTGACCGCGGAGCCGTAAACGCGGACCCCACCTCCCTGCCCACGGCCAGGACCGGGGCCAGCTGCGGCCCCTCGGCGGCCGCCCAGAGGAGGCGAGGGTGGAAGGGCGGGCGGAGACGCGGGTCGGAGCTGAGCTCCCACAGATGGTTCACGGCCTTAGAAATCCGTTTTACAGAGTGTGACGGAGCACAGGGAGCATCGCAGTCCTCAGTGCGGCCTCCACGGCGTTTCAGAAATAGCACCTTCGCGTGTCTGCGCCCCGTCCCCTCCAGCCCCTTCCGGCCGGTCCCCGCCCCGAGCCCAGCGGGGCATCACGTCAACGGATCCGCAGCGAGTGGTCCTCGGCGCCCGGCCCTTCGTGCAGAAGAATGTTCCAGACGTGTCCACGCCGCTGCGCACGCCGCCGCCCCTCGTCCCGCTCTGTCTTGTGTCCACCAAGGCCGCCTGCGTGGGAACGTGCAACTCACCCGCCTCAAGGGCACACGAGCGGGGAGAGGGCCGCACGGGAGCCTGCCGGGGCTTCGCGGCTCTGTACCCTCTGCATCTTCCTCAGCCGCCGTGGGGGTCCCTCGCTCCACACGTGCAACCACACCTCCGAGCGGCCCGTTCCTCCTCGGGCGTGGAGAACCTCGTGCGTCTGAACTTGAATCTCCGTAATCGCTAGGGACGTTGAGTGTGATTTCACGTGCTGATTTCTACAGGTTTATCTCCTTCGATGAGGTTTTGACCAAGTAACCCCGGAGCCAGTGGGCAGGGTCATGCCGCATGACTTCCACCTCCTTCTGGCTTCTTCTGTGGTCCCGGACCTGACGCCTTCACCGTTTTTGGTTTCCTTTTGGAAAAACAAATCAGGTAGATGGTCTGGAGAAGACATCCCCAGCCTGGTACCTCGTGCAAACTCCCACGGAGACACCTCGCTGCCTGCCCGCGGCCCTGAAGGCTGACATGCACAGAGTTCCAGAGATCGATCCGCGAACAGCAGTGAGTGGACCCCCGGAAAGATGAGCCCCGGGGAGCGGCGGTAGGCAGGCCCAGGTGTCTGTGCCCCTCCGGAGTACCGTAGTGACGGGCAGGTGGTGGTCCATGTGACCCCCGCTCCCGTCCAGGGCAGACCGACGGCCTCAGCCCCCAAGTCTGCAGGTCTCAGGGGTCGGTTGTGTCCCCCATGGTCAAACTGTGGGGCCCTTGCCGCCAGCACCCCAGCTAGCACCCTTATTAGAAATGGGGTCCTGCGGGAGGTGTTGGTTACGGTGAGGTCACGCTGCCATGAGGTGGTCCTGATCAGTACGATTGCGTCCCTGTGAAGGGGGACACCGGGACACAGACGTGCATGCGTGAAGGACGCTGCGTGGACAACACAGTCATTCTGCCACCGCCGAGGAAACTCCAGAAGCCAGGGGATGGGGGGTCCGGGGCTCCGGAAGGAGCCAGTCCTCCCTGTGCCTGATCTCACACTTCCGCCCGCAACTGTGGGAGGATGGACTTCAGCCGGGTGGCAGGCAACCATCGCGGTGGCCCCGGGAGACAGCCACACCCAGCAAGCTACCTGGTCCCCTGGGCAGAAGTCTCCCCACTGGTCACTCAGGGATGGCCTCAGAGCATCGTGGGATTAAATCAGTCCAAGAACAAAATAAGGGTCTTAGCCCAAAGGCGCTTGAGCCCAGTGCTGTGACCACACGCGTGTGGGCTCCTGGGCTCGCCCAGACACACAACGTTAAGGGGAAGGTTAAATAAACCATCGGGAAGCATTACCTCCAGCGTAGAACGTAAGTTGTCTCCGTATTTTCCCGGAGGAAGATGTGGCAGCAAAGGGACGGTGCTGGTGTCCCGGGGGCCACTTGGCAGACATCTGCCCGTGTCCCTGTTACGAGAGGACGCGAGGAGTTCGTGTTTCTGGGAAGTCACACAAGAGCTCTCTGTGAAGTTCAAGTGTGAACAGTCTGAAGGCGCGTCATAAAGGCGATCTCGCTGCTGCTCAGGAGAGCGCGGGTGTTGGGAACAGGCCACCTAGTCCACCGTCACCGGAACAGCAGGAGACCAGCACCGCCACGCTGCTGTGTGAGAGGCAAGCGCACCAGACAAACAAGCCTGGGACCGCGGAATGAAATCTCGGCTCAGACGGTCCTGCCCTCCCCCGCGGCCCCTCCCCGTCACGGCTGCTTGCGGGAGACCCTTGCGAGAAGAGAGCACCGCCGACGCGTCCCATCAGAAGTGCCCCCAGCAGCTCATTGCCTGGGGAGGCCCCCGCGTGGGGGGGCAGCCACCACCGAGGACCTTGGAGCCCTTCCTGCCTTCTGCTCTCTGCTGGGGGTGTCTCTGGGGTGGCAGCAGGCAACCAGAGGAAGAGCCCTCCACAGACCCCGGGTCTCCCCCAGCGAAGGACAGGAAGCTGACCGCAGGGACATTTGCCCGGAGAACAGGATCCCTAGGATGACTGGACCCCACCGGGCTGAGTCTGGGGTGCCCACCAGATGCCCACCAGCATGGCTGTTTGAGCTTAGAGCCAAGAGCTACACCCATCAGGGCAACATGACAGCCTCGAGGGGCTGATGGAGCGTGAGCAGGGGAGCCCCACCACCCTCAGGAAGGGCCCAGAGGACAGGACGGGGAGAAGCAGGAGTCTTCCTGGCCAGGGGCCCAGGGTCCAGCAAGTTGGTCAGCCAAGAGACCCCTGAACTCACGATGGGGTCTCTGTCCTGGAGTCCTGGTCACCGTGTACTGGGCCTAAGGTTCTCCTCATGAGGGTTCTGTGTGTTCTACCCTCCTTGAGGATGTGTGCTTCCCAGGAATGGGCAAACCCACCAGATTTGTCCACTGCCCTAGTCCCAGGCCCTGGAGCTGCCCTGCCATGCAGAAGGCACATGGTAATGCGTCAGTGAGTGAAAGAGAGATGACCCCTTCCCGGGGGGCTCAACAGAAAGTGGCGGTCGGTGTGGCCTCTGAACACGGCCCCCAGACCGGATCACTTCCAGAACACTCAGCTCGACCCCCTTCCCATCGGGGTCCCTTAGCGGCTCTGCCTCGCCTGCTCCGGCCCCATCCGGAACACAAACACACCCAGACCGCCCTAGCCACAGGCCCTTTGCACAGACGACCCCAGGCTGCAGGGCTCCCGTGGATGTCAGCCTCTGTATCACTTCCTCTGAGGACCTCCTGGCCACGCTCTCGAACAGTGGCTAGAAAATCATGGAGCGGGTTAGGGCCAGTGGGCATTTGGTGTTTTTTTTGTTGTTGTTTTTATGAAATTAAACAGAAGAGAAACTATCAGAATGCCTCCCCCCGGTGGAGTCGCTGTCTTCCCACGAAGCTTTTGGATTTTGTGCCTGTGGGTGCGTGGGTGTCCTGGGTCACATGGAAAGCCTGTCCTGTCCTGCGGCTCCAGGCCAAGTCACTGACCCCCCATCCAGCCCATCACTCTCCCGCCAGAGCACATCTCCACTGTCCCCTCAGCTACCGTCTGGCTTTGAGCCCCAAGAAGCATGAGGCCAGGCCATGTACATGGCCACGGCCCCCTGATCCCAGAGGCCGGGCCAGGGCGGTTTGCCTGGACCGTGGAAAAGCAGGTACCCAGATAGAAGTGAGTGTGGCCAATGCCGCCAGGCACCACGTGCCCCTGGCATGTGACCACGCACCCCAGAGGGGACCCGGAGAAGACACGGGCAGGAATGGCCGGGTGCTCAGAGACCACGTCTGCAACCCCGGGACTGTCTCAGACTAGGGCCAGGCGTGGTTGGGAAGTTCTCACTTGCTCTGCGGCCCGGGCTAGAAAGAACATTATCATGTGGGGGAACCTGAGGCCGAGGTCCGCCAAGGTGGCAGCAGACGGGGCCTCCCGCCCTGTGGCCCAGGGACCGTGGCTGCCGCTCAGTGCGCCCCTTCTCTGGAGCCCCATCCCCCACCCGGGGCCTGCGGAGCTGGGGCTGGCCTGGGCTCCTCGCACCAGGGATCTGAGCCTGGAGACCCTGCAGGAGAGGCCTTTGCTCCGGGGGGCCGGGGGGCCCAGGGGGCACATGGGCCGGTGACCTGGGGTGTCTGTGAGCAAGCTTGGTCCCGCACTGCTGTGCTCACTGGCCGCAGCGCTCGGCGCCCACGCAGCAACCTCGGGAAGGTCCCTCCTAGGTTTGCCCGGGATGCTTGTTCTTGAGAGCCGGGTGCTGGGGAGAGCCAAGCCGGCTTCACGCGGCGCCTCAGCCCGACCCCACATGCCCCCTCGTGCATACACTGCCGGTCCCCGAGACTCCACTTTCCTGTCTACCAAATGGGCACACAGCCTACCTATGGGCCTGCAAAGCAGCAGCCCCGCAGGGACCCTCCGCTCCGGGCGTGCAGATCGAGAGCCAGTCATTATGTCCCATGGAAGTGGCCCTGCCCACGGGGCCTGGGACTGTGGGCACAGGTCCCCAGAGGGAGAGCCTTCTCCCTTGGCTGCCTGGTGGGGCACCTTCCCAGGAGGGGCGTCGAGCAGGGAGCCAGAAGCCGGTGTTTACATCCAGCTGGGGTCACGGCTGCGCGACCCAGAGGAGCGGCTCCTAGCTCAGCGTCCGCACCGACATCACAAGACTGTGAATAGAGACGGTGTCGGCCCCATCACAGGTCGCCTGGCCGTGCACCTGTCTCGCACCACGGGTAGGCCCAGCCGCACCAGAACGGCCCAGAACTAAACACGGCCTCTCCGTGTGAGAACCCCCTGATGTCTCGGCGGCCACTCCCGGGCGGACACTATATCCGCACCGTGGGATTTCCAACACGCGAGGAAAGATCGCCACGACAGGAAGGGGGAGCAGGCCCGGCTCAGCAAGAGGGCTTTGTGCCCTGGAGATGGCGGGGCCCGTGCCGCTGACGGCCGGCCTCTCCCTGGGACGGCCCCTCCTCCCGGCAAAGTCCACTGCCAGGCCCGTGGCCGGAAGAGCCGTGGTCAGCTCCGCTGGGAAGGGGGCCCCGTGGAAGGAAGAGCCCACCCGTGCCGGCAGCTGATGAATGGGACACAAATGGTGACAAAGCCTGTGCGACGAGCCGCGAGATCTGCCCAGGGGTCCTGGACCTCTGAGCCAGCAGGACCTCACTGCCCGGCTCCTCTCCTGTTCCCGGAGGGAAAGGGGATTTGGTGCCCACGCCAGAGGCCCAGCCTCCTTCCTCCTCTCTGCTCTCTGTCCCTCACGCACCGACGCCAGTGGGTCTGCACCCGTGTGGACGCCACGCCCAGCACCGCCCAGCACTTTCCCACCGGCCGTTGGAGAAGGGAATCAGCTCGAGCTCCCGGGTTCGCACGTCGCCCCATTTATCTTCATTTTTTATCTTGGGCGTTGGAGGTCCCTCTACTCCTGCCCGCACCCACCATGCTCGCGTCCTGGGCGTGCTCTGTAGCCCAGCCTCTGGGAGGTGGGTCCCTGCGTCTCCCGGCCCGTCACGGTGCTCCTGCCCATGCCGTGCTCCAGCCTGGCCGGGGCCTGCGGCTGCTTGGCCTCGATTCCCACCACGTCCCTGCCCACGAGGTCACGGTCAGATGCCCCCTGGCCCGTGCTCCTCCTGCTCAGAGGTCAGGGAACGGGCAGAATCAGCGGGACGGGGGCAAGGGGTAGCCTGAAACATGCCCGGCCCCCCCCAGAGGCTCCCCAGGGCACAGAGTCGGCATGGCGGCGGCACCTCTAACCGGGCGTTCCCGAACGTCCCCCGGCTCCTCCCCGGATTCGCTGGACCAGTATGAATGGGGAGAGCCGGAGAGCAAACCAGAGCCGGGGTCAGCCAGGGCGGGCCGGCCTCCACCCTGCACTCGGGCCCTCCCGCCACGGGCCGCTCCGTTTCCTGCACACGGGGCCCGGCCCAGCCGCCCCGGGAAGCCCCACAGCCTGTTGTCCCTTCCTGCACAGTGGACACATCAGCTTTGCGGGAGGGCTGGGCCGGGGTGGGGGGCGGGGGCCTCCCAGAGGGGCATCCAGGCTGTGGGGTGCACCCCCGGCCCCCATGCCCACAGGGTCCGACCGCAGCCTCCCTCTCAGCGGGGGCAGAACAGCGGGTCGCGAGGGGGGCGGGGGGCGCGCCCAGCCCAGAGCCTGCGGGCCAGAGCGCCCACCCCTGCAAGCCCTCGGCCGCCTCCTGCGGCACCTACACGCCCCCCACTCCCGGAGGCCGCGTGCGGGGGCTGGGGCTCGCCGGGGCGTGTTTGCACTCTCGCCCGCCCGCATGTCTCAGAAGAGGGGGAGTTTGCCGCGTCCACGTGCCTGGGGCTCAGACATGCCCGAAAGCCACTCTCTGGTGTGAGGTTCTCAGGGGCTACGGGTTCACCCACGGTGGGTCAGAATCTAGTCAGTCACGCACGGTGGGCTCACACGGCACGGTCAGTGGCCGTGAGGACGGTGGGGTGGCCACTGCTCAAGGCCGCACGCAGCCGGGCACGCACAGGCCTTCTCTGCAGAAGCAAACTGGACCGCGGACCCGCCGCACTGTGTGCACACGAGGAGGCCGAGGCTGGAAGCGGCGTGCGCTTGGGAAACGGTTTTCCACGACCATGAGTCACAGCAGTGGCTACGAAAACGCTTCCCAAGACTGACAGTGTCAGGACGCAAAGACTTTTTGCTCGGGGGCAGAGCCTGATGGCCCTACAGGACCAGAAGGAGGTGGACCCCTCCTGCCCCAGCTTCCCCCGGCCGGGTCACCTCCCCCGCGGCGTGGAGAGCTCAGCCCATCTTTACTCCTAAATGTCGGGCTGTGCTTCTCGCCTGCTATGAAGCAAGGTCACTGACCTGTGCAGAACCAGGGCCATTAGGTCCATGTGGGCCTTGTGGGTTCCTGGCCCCCTCGCTTTCCCCGACTGATGAGGACCGTGGTCTCCAAGTGCTCAGCTGCCGTCAGGAACGCCACGTGCTGGCCGCCTAAACAACGGCATGTGTTCCTCACCGTCTGGAAGCTGGCAGACCAAGGTCGGGGGACAGCACGGGCAGTTCTGGGGAGACCCCGCTGCCTGGCTGGCTGACCCTGCCTTCTTGCTGGACCCCAAGGAGGAGAGATTCGCTCTGGCAAACCTTACAAGGACGTGGATGCCATCAGGGCCACCCTCTGACCTCATGTAAGCTGCCAGAGACAGACGTCTGTGCCCTCAAACTCGCACGTTTAGGCCCTGGCCCCAGAGTGAGGGTGTTTGAGGTAGGGCACAGGGAGGTGATTCGGCTGTGAGGGGGACCTTCAGGAACGAGATCAGTGTCCTTATAAAGGGGTCCCAGAGATGTGACCTCGTCCGTCCCACCGTGTGAGGACCCAGCGAGAAGGTGACCGACTCTGATGCCAGGATGGGTCCCCCAGACCCCGGCTCAGCCGGCCTCCGCCTCGGGCACCAGGTCTCCAGTGAAATGAACTCCTCCGAGCGTCCTGCATCGTGCTGTAGCGGCCCGGAGGGCAGAGGACGGCCGATCTCCCAACACCAGTGCGCGCAGGCTGGGGGCCTCATGCCATGAATCGTGGGGGGTGAGGGGGCCACGATTCGCTCTACAGAAACAGCACTGACACTTCCTTCCGGAGTCTTCTCTGGTTCCACCATGGCCCTGAGGCAGGGTGGGGTGCACAGACTGCCACGGTTGCGTGTGGAGCGGGTTTCCATGGCCTCAGTGCCAGCTCCCTCCCGGCTGCCTCCACGGGTCTCGCACATCTACGTCGGGAACACAGCGTGCAGGGGCAGGGACTGCGGTTTGGGTCGCGGGGAAGGTCCGACGCCAGAGGAACCCAGCTGAGGTTGAGCGGGACCCGGTCGCAGGCGTCCCAGATTCCATGGCTCCTGCTCTGTGCCGCCTCCTGCCCCGAGTCCTGCGTGCCCGGCTGCCACGTGCCTCCGCATCCCACCGAGCAGAACACAGAGAACCCCCAGGGCTGCTCGGGAGCCCACATTAGGTGAACGGAAGGTCCTACAGTGCTGCTCCTTCCCTCGCTCGGCGGCGTCGGCTGGGGACTTGGGAGAAGCCCCGTCTGGGTATCCCGTCTGCCGACAGGGTTTTGTCTGGGGCAGGCTCCTACGCGCGTCCACCAGACTTCGGGGAGGCTGTCTCCGGGTGACGTTCCTCACCGACAGGAGGTCCAGCGAACGAGTCCCAGGACGTGGAATGCCTCCACCGTCCCCCACAGACGCCACCGCCGTCGCCAAAATCAGGGTCCTCGTCCGTGGAGCGTGCACCGGGGGCTCCGTCAGGCGTCCCGCCGCGAGCCGAGGCGAGAGCCCAGCTAGATGGGCCCGTCTGCTCACCCAGGACGAGGATTCCTACGGGGCTTGTCGGGGGAAAGTCCGTTCTCTCCCTGGCGAGGGGAGGAGAGAGCAGTGCGCCCAGGGAGGTGTGGGGGAAGGGACGGAGGTGGAGGGTGGTGGGAACCGGAGGCCGAGCCTGGCCTGACCTTGTGGGTCCTAACCCGGCGACGCAGGCAGAGGCTGTGCTCAGAACTGCCGCTCCCGGGAGCCCAGGGCTGTCCTGTAGCAGATGGATCCTCTACCCCGAATTCCCGTTAGACCCGAGATGAACTGAGAGCCCCACGAACACGACCTCTATTTTATGAGATTCATACATCTTTCTTAGAAGAGTTTAAAATGTCCAAGGAAACCAGGTATGTCAGATTTACACTGATGGTCTGGACCATGGCATCTGGAGAAAGGCAGTCATTCAAAGCACAACTTTTGTTTGAACTTTATCTTCAAAATTTATAGCTGAATATTAAGCAATGACCCAGAGAAAAAGAGTACTCTCATTTTAATATGAAATTCCTGTATTCACAAGTAAATTGGAATGTGTAAGTCACACTTACGGGTTTAAAAAAAGTGTTGTAAAAGTCACACTGTGGTGCCTGACGGGCTCAGTCTGGGGGGCTCGTGACTCTTGATCTCAGGGTCATGGGTTCCAGCCCCACATCAAGCGTAACGTTTACATAAATGAAAACTTAAAGAAACAAATAAAGGAAAAATGGAAGTCACACTGTTGATGAATTAAGCATCCAGTAAACACACGAGATGCCTCTGAGGTGTGCAAGAGGGTGACCTCGGTTCCCTGGAACGTTCACGGGCCCGCGACAGTTAAGTAAGGCGAGAACTGACGCTGGAGAACACAGCAGATGCCCGCTGGGTGTCCCCCTGACTCAGGTCCCTGCAGGGCACCTCAGGCGGCAGCAGCACCCAAGGGGGCTGGCTAGGACCCCAGGGGTACCAGGAAGACGTCCTGAGGGCCACGCAGGGCACTAGACATGGGGATTCCTGCCGAGACGCTGCTTCAAACCCGAAACAGGTGTCATCGCCCTGATTCAGGGCTCGGGGCAGGAAGGCCGCTGACCTTGTCCCGAGTCACACAGCCAGTCAGAAGCAGCCAGCTCCCTGGAGAGACCCGGCCCCACTCCCAAACGCCTTCCAGGTGCCAGGCTGAGTGTCACTGTGTGTCTGAAGGCCAAAGGCCCACCACGGCGGCTCTCTCGGGCAGAATCCCCTTGAAGGGACCCTTCCCTGTGACCTGCTTCCAACCAACGGGATTTGGCCATGGGAAGGGGCTAGCATTTCTGTGGTCATGTTATGTACAGTCGTCCTGTCTATCCTGCCAAGGTATTCTCCATGCTGATTTCAACCAAAGCAGCCAAGATGGGGAGGTGTCCTTAGCCGGGAACTGAAGGCAGCCTGAGGCCAACAACCAGCGAGAGCCTTGACTGATATCCCTCCAGCACCCACGTCCTGCCAAGAGCCCGCGGGCTGCCAGAGGAGAGCCCGGCGCTCGGCGGGGGCTCACAGATGGCCCAGCTGAGATGCCGCCAGAGAACTGACCACAGACCCCTGTGCTCAGCCCGCGTTTGTGGGATGGTAACGAGCTGTGGACAGCCGGCCCAGCGTGGACAGTGACGGCGCCCTCCGTGAATTCCAGAAGTGTCTTGGCTGCCACGGGGCCAAGCAGTTGACTTTCTGAAAAGACGGTGTTTGGAAAGATACTCATTTGAGCATCTAACTTTATAAATGTTTATTTAAGATAACTCATCACTTCAGCCATTTTGGCTCAACGATGACTTCCTGAGCACCTGTGATATGTGATAGGGCTGCCTGCTCTAGAGAAGTGTGCACGGGTGTGTGCGCACACACGTGTATTTGCGCGTGTGCGTGTATGTGGTGGTTGGCATGACGGCATGTGTGAGGAAGAGTGTCACTGTGTGTCTGAATGTGTGCGGGCGTGAGCACAAGTGATTACACGTGTGTTTGTAGTTGTGCGAGTGTTCCTGGGTGTGACTGCGGATACGTGGGTGAGTGTATGGTGGAGGAAGAAGCCAGGACAGCGGGATTGGGTCCAAGGGGTGTGCACTGAAGGGCTCGCTGGAGCTGGGTCAGGCGTGGTTCTCTCAAGCCTTGGGGGGGAGACTCGTGTAGACGCAGGAGGGCAGTGAGAGAGGCCATTAGTGGGAAACAGTCCATGTCTGGAGGGCAGTGGCAACAAAGCTGTGAACGGCCTGTCATCTCCTTGTCCATGACAGACACAGCAGCTGGAGGGTATAGGGCACAGGTCCAAATTCAGGGGAGCTGGCAGGGTGGCAGTGCCCAGATAAGGATCTTGGAGTCTGGTCTGGACTCAGCCTTCACTTCAAATCTCAGATTTTCGGTTGGACCAAGAAGATGCAAAGGTTCCTCCTACTGACGGAGCCAACACGGTGGACACAAGAAATGCTTTACTCAGATGCCACAGGGAAACGTGAGGCTTATCCGACCTCCCGCTGGGAAATTACCCTGATGCAGTTCTGCTTCCCCCCTTCTGTGAGACCTGGGCTCCCGAGGACAACCGCAGCCCTTCCACGGGTTGGAAATGCAGCAGCCACAGCGAGGAGCAGAGGCACTGAAGTCAGAGAGAGCTGGGTGAGTGCGCCAGCCCTGCTGTAGGGTGGCTCTTTCTCCTCCTTTCTCATATGTGAAATTAAAATCGATCCCGAAGGAATGGATGGTTCGTGAGTAACATGCATAACTACCCTGAGACCGAGCCAGACTCACAGTTAGCTCTGATGGCTGCTGGCCCAGCATGATCCTTACAGCCCTTTTCCAGGGCCCTGGTCCCCCCTGGGCAGGGCTGGCCCCTTCGAGCCAGTTGATGCATCTTTGTGCTAAGGGAGGGGTGGGGTTCACAGGGCCTTGAGAGGCTGGGCAGGAGCTTCAGGGAGCTCAGGGTCTGAGAATCCTTCCAACAGGGAACAGCTGCATGAAACAGGAGGCCGGGTATAGAGACTGCGGGTCCTATGGTCTGATTCCAGCTCCCTCACCTCCCAGCTGTGCAACAAGCCAGCAAGGTGCCTGGCTTATCTGTGATCCAGTTGCTCAAACCGTGGGACTGTGGCAGCAGCACTTTGAGAGAGAGTATCACACAGGTCAGCTTGGCTTCAACTCCACTCCTCACCTACTGGTTACACACTTTGGGGTAAGTCACTTGGCCTATCTGAATTCAAGCGCCAATATCTAAAATGGAAACAATATACAAAATCTTTGCCATCGAGTTGCAGGAGGATTAGATGACATAGTGCATGTGATGTTCTCAACATGGAACCTAATTTAAATGCTCAAAACTCTTAGCCTTTATGATGGCAATGATGTGATAATGTTGACGCCGGTGGTGATGGTAATGATGATGGTGATGGTGGTGGTGGTGGTGGTGATGACGGTGATGATGGTGATGGTGATAATAATGGTGATGGTGATGATAGTGGTGTGATGGTGGCAATGGTGATGATGGTGATGGTGTTGATGTTGATGATGATGATGGTGATGATGGTGATAGTGACGGTGGTGATGGTGGTGATGGTGATGATGGTGATGGTGATGGTGGTGATGATGATGATGATGATGATGGTGGTGGTGGTGATGATGGTGATGGTTGTGATGGTTTTGATGGTGTGAGAGTGATGAGGACAGCATAAACTCTTTTATTTTATATCTTATTACTTTTTCAACATAAACTTTTAATTAGTGTCCCTTGTCAGCTCCTCTCCTCTGCCCAGCTTCCAGTGCTGTTAGGACTCTGGAACCCTCACATCTTTGGGCTTCCCTCCAGTGCCCCTGTGTGCCTGCCCCCAAGTAAAGTCATGTGTGTGTGTTTGTCCCAAACCAGTTTATGCCTTGGAGAACTGTATAAATTTCTTATTTTGTGTGACACACAGGAGGCAGTAAATATTCTTTGAGTTAACAAGTTACACAAAACATTGTTATATGAGTGTGGAAAGAAAAAAGACTTGTTCCTATGAGAGGTAATGTGGATGTATTTAAAATGACCTTTTAAAAGTGCATATGTCAGAAATGTCAAAACTGACATGGTGGGGGGCGTTGCCCATAAGTCATGGGGCCCTGGCTCAGGCTGTTCCACAAGTGCCCCGTGCCCACGACACACTGTAATGGAAGTGAAGCTGGAGTCCTGGTCGAGGCGTAACTATGGGGGTCTGTGTGTGGAAAATGATGTGAGGCTCCAGTAACAACAAAAAATGCTGACCCTGTCTTGAGATCTTTGAAAGTAAGTATTTATGTTTTCAGAAAATGTAAGTGTTACCTGATGTGTGTGACTTTCCTTAAAATTTCAACGAGCTCGTTCAGGCAACAGGACAACCGAGGACCCTCCTCGTGTTGGATCAGCAGCTTCCTCCCTCATCTTAGCTGACCAGAGTCAGATCCCAGCCAAGGAAGTGGCTGCCACAGGTGCCCGGGGCATCCCCCGGAGCCACGCCGGGGGCACTCTCCGGGGCCTGAGCACAGGGACGCGGACACTGAGCAGAACTGCCACAGGACGAGAGCAATTTCCTGACCCCAACACTGCGGGGTGAGCACCCGTGTCCTGGGAGCGCCTTCAGGCCACGTGTCGAGGGCACCTCCTCTTTGCTGAGTCTCTGGAAAGTCCTTTCTTCCTCCTCCAGGCGGCCGGTTCTGGGAACGGGCGCCGCAGGGAGGCGTGGCTGCCTGACCAGTGACCCTTGGTAACAGATTAAACAAGTGTGTAAAAGCGAGCCGTAAAACAAACTTCCTGGGCTCCGGCGGAGCCTCCCTCCCTGGCCACTCCTTCCTCCCCGTGGCACCCCCAGCACCATCACTGCCGATGATGGGTGCCCTCGCCCAGCGCGGGCTCCAGGCCGCCTGCTTGCTGCGCTCCTCGCCGTGGCCATCATGCCTAGAGGGCTCGCACGGTGGCCTGTGGGGGCCCCGGGGCTCTGTCACCTCCCAGACCTGCCTGTTCTGTCTCCCAGTGGGACGTTTGCCTCCTCCCTCGCAGGGCCTGTCCGAGCAGGACACAGCCCCCAGGGGCCGGGCACGCGGCCTTGATGCCAGGAGCCCGCTGTCCCGGGTGCTCACCACACGGGCCGGCCACACCGTGCTTCAGCGGCTCTCCCTGACTGTGCTTAGGGGTCCCCACAGCTGCTCCTGGCAAGGCAGCTCCCGGGAGCCCCACGGTGTCCATTCCAGTGCCCTGCTAAGCTCTGCCTGTGGATTTCCCAGTTCAACTCTCAGCCCAGGCCTCAGAGGGAAACCGTCTGTGCCTTGGTTTATCCTAGCATGGCCAAGGCCGGGAAGGGGCACGTTTGGGGTCCCGTCCCAGGCGGCATCACAACCATCAGCAGATGAAGCAGCAAGAGATGAATGTCTCGTCTGGATTTATCTGCTCGTTTCTTTGTTCGCTTGCTTTTAAACGACGCATAGTTGACCCAGAGCGTGTCAGTGAGGCGTGTGGTGTGCTGATTCAGTGTTGGTCTGTGTTGGGAGATGACCCCCCACCAAGCCCAGGTAACACAAGTGCCCTATCTTCGGGCTGTGACGAACTCCCCCCAGCCCGAGCGGGCCACGTGCGGCAGGCCTCCTCAATAGGAGGGTTCCGACGGCTCCGCCTGACCCCGGGGAGATGGGTCCAGGGCTGCCTGTGGGCATTGCTGCTGGTAACAACTCCTGGGCCTCCCTGCTTTCCGGGTGGGGACAGCTCGTCTGCTCCCCGCTCCCTTTGACGTGCGGGGAATGTTCCCAGGACAGGGAGTCTGCTGCGGTCTGCGCAGGTGACAGTGCACCAGGAGGCCTAAGTGCAGGGCCCCTGATCCGTGAAATTAAAAGTTGTTGTCGGAGGGCCCTGCCCGACGGCAGTGGGACCCTCTTCCCAGGGTCAGGAGGAGCTGCAGGCTGTGGAGGCCAGGCTTGTCCCTTCAATTTCCCACCTGACGGTCCCTCTGCGTGGGACACGCCCAGCTCAGGACATCACGCCCCACGTGTGCAAAGTCTGTGTGTGCAAGTAGGCCCGGGATGGGCGTCTGTGCTCACCTGTGCTCTCAACACACGGTCATTGACTCCCCAGGTTCATGGACGACATCAGGGCTCCAGGGACAGGAGCGGCCCTCCCACCAATGTGACAATCCCCAAAACACACCCGCTCGTGTACGGATTTGTGGATGGTCTCCCCGGGCAGCTCACGTGTGAAGCACACAGCTGGCAGCGGGCATTTGGGGATGAGGAAGAGAGGATCCCTGTCCGGCAACTGTTGTGATCCAAAGGTCACCGTGAGCAGCAACCCCCAAGCCACATTTACCAAAAGGTGTGGGTCGTGGGGCTGGGCAGATTTCCGTTTGAAGCAGCAGACACGCTCCTTCTGGAAGGCTGGGCACAGCTCGGCCCAGCACACGGGGCTCAGCTGTCAAAGGCACGTGTGTGACAGCAAATCTTCACAGGTGGCATTCGTGGTTGGGGTTCGGAGGAGCTCGTAGGTGACTGTGAGCATTTCCATGTCTGTCCGTACAGGTGGCCTCCTGCAGACCAGAGCGAAGGTCTTTGATGACAGCTCAGTGCCCTGGTCACAAGGACACTGACGGAAACAAGCAGAGAAGCTTCCTTCCACCGGGCTCAGCTCAGTTATTCCAGGAAGGATCTACTTTCAGGTCTGCCCAAATGTTGCAACCTTCTTCCTCGACTTCATGTCAAAATGGTTCCTTTTCTGGATCTTAGGGACCAAAGAAGATGTCAATGCTGTTTCAAAGGTTCTGTTGGCCCCGACTGCGCCTCAGTAGGCGGGGGAATTCCAGCAGTGAGAACAGAAGTGTTTGCCTTGCACTCAGCGCTTAATTCCCAAAGCCAAGCTTACAGCGTTAAAATCCCAAGTTCATTCTCTCCCTAACCCAGGAAATGATGCAATTCTGTTCAAAACAACAAATACTGAGCCTGTGCCGCCTTTGGAACCCGGCTGCTACGGGTCCCGGAGGCGTGCACACCCGCAGACACACCCCCCACACCGGCGGGCTGTGACGGGCGCGAGGAAGCAGCCGTGGGGTGTCCTGTGGATGGGAGGCCACAGCCACGGGTCTGTCCCTCTGGGGACAGACCAGTGAGCCAATGAGACAATGGGTGTTGAGGAAAAGAATTAGGACCTTTAGCAGCTACTACTTGGGGGTCCAGATTCCCACTGGATACACATTCTCTGAACACGCATGGCGTACACAAGAAGTACGCAGTCCACGTCCACGAAGTGCCGCGCGCGCTACAGAGAAGGAAGGAGTAGCCTGTGTCCTCCGGGGGCTGCCTCCTAAGGCGGCGCAGTCCTCCAGCCGCAGAGAAACCGCTTACGGAACACGTCTCCTCACACGCGCTCACGGGTCTCGGCTGGCCGTGTGCTCTGAGTCCCGGCTCGAGGCTCTGCGCTCACACCCGCCAGCATCCGGAACCTTCTCTGGCCCTTGACCCGTCTCCGGCGGCTGAGGCCACTTTTCCTCAGGTCTCAGAGCGAGTGCGATCTCGGGATTGCTCTTGTTAGACCTCACGCCCCGCATCCGACGGCTCACGGAGCAGCGTGTCACCGCTGGGACCCCGGCCACCACTGCGTCTGCCCCTCTGAGCTTCCCTCCAGTCCACCCGTCCAGGACACGGCTGAGTCCGCTGAGCCCATGGTGCCGGTCCTAGTGCTCGTTCCGATCAAACACCCGGGAGTGCAGGCGTGCGTGTCTGGGCCCGCACTGCCATCTGCCGGCTGGGCGCCGGGACCCGCCAGCATCGCAGGTCAGACTGACTGCAGAATCTTCCAGATCCCTCGGGACAGCGTGGCCGGCTTGACGCCACGCCACGGGACCAGGGCGTATACTCACACAGGGGTCACACCCCAGCCGTTTTCCCACGGAAGCCGGGATGTGGGCACAGTGACTGTCCTGCCCCGCTGAACACCCGGGCCCTCGTGTGCTCGAGGGACGGAAAGACGCCTGAGGACTCACGCACGCATGACCCCTTGTGAGCCGCGCGGCCGAGCTGGCTCCCAAGGCACAGAACTCTTGTTCTGCAGGCGATGGTGGCTTCGCTTCTATTCCGGTGCCGCGCCATCTCCCCGAGTCTGAGCCCAGCGTGGCGCTGTGAGCCCCAGGACTCCGCCCTGCACGGTGGGGCGCCTTCAGCCTTGCTCACACCCATCGGCCTGCCGTGGCCCTCAGCCAGGACCACCCCTCCTGGCTGGGCAGGAGACGAGTGCATGTCATCCGTCTCTCAGGTGTGCGTGCCTACGTGCCCACACACACGCACGCGTGCACACAAACGTGCCACCGCATGTACACACACGTGTCCCCACACATGAGCTCACACGCACACCTGCTCACGCACGGCTCCGCTCCCATCTCCTCTGGCTCCGGATTGGTTGTGGCTTCTTTGCCCTTCCGTCTGGTCGCAAGGACTACGCTGAATGCCTTCACCGCGGATCTCGCCTACAGCCCTTCCGGTGACGCGGTGCGGCTTGTGTGGGTGATGTGTCGCTGAGGCAGGGTCGGCTGACCCCACCTTGGGACTCGCCCACGGGACGTGGCCTGTCTCAGGCACAGACGTGTCACTCACTCACTCCGGTCTGTCCAGGGAGACATATGTTAATTCCTAGGTTTTGTGCCTTTTGGTTTTCTGTTTTTTGAAAATTTTTCTTTCCTGTTCGTTCTGAAAAGTAGTAAAAGGGAGGTGACTCTCATGAGTTAAGAACGGGTCCCGACTCTACTTTCAAGCAGTCTACACCCTGAGCTTTAAGCGGGGATCATGAACCGGGGGGAGCTGCGAATTCCCGGACTTCCTGCATCTTGTAAAGTCTTGTGTTGATTCACAGGCCCAACAATGCCAGGCAAACCCATTATCTTCCAGGTTGCTATTTATCTGCCGTTCTCACTTTGTGCAAAGCTTGAGGCTTTATCTGGACTTCACAGAGGCTGACCCGGCTGACTCCTGCTCCAGCCGACCGTGGCCGCGTTCCAAACTCAGCACACGCACTCGCGCACGAGGCCAGGGGGAGAACGCGGTCGTGCCAGGACGTCACGACGCGTGGGACGGGCCGTGTCGACCTCCACCTACCGGGCCATGTCGACCAGAAAACTCTGTGGACACACCGAAGAATGCTGCCCTTCGCTGGCTGGAAACGTGGCTGCGTGGCCGTGTCCCCAAGACAAGGCCGTCCACGCTGGCGTCAGGGGAACACGATGCAGTTGCAGTTGGCGGTGTTGGACCCCAGAAGGGAAGAATGGAAGGGCCGGGAAGGGAGATGGAGACGAGCTCAAACCGAAGCTCTGGTGAGGGCGGCAGTCGGTCTCGCAGACGGTCCTGGACTCGCGCTTGGAGGAGCTGTGACCTGGCCCCGCTCTGACCGTCCCTGGCTGTGCACCTGTCGACGCTCCCTCCAGCCTCTCTACCTGTTGGCGTGTGTGCGCCGGACGCGTGCCGCCGGCTCGCCCGCAAGGCCGTGGGGCTCCCAGCTGAGAGAGGAGACCCTCCGCTCTGTGTGCGCCTCGAGCAGCGGTCGGGGGCTCCGTGTCTGTGACGGCCTAGAAAGGAGCGCCGCCCAGTAACGCCTCCAACAGGCCAAAGTCCTCCTGGTTCCGTGGGGCCCACCGGTATCAAAGGAGGAAAACTGGCCTATGTAGCGTCTGGATTAATAACCCTCCATTTCGCACAGTGTTCCGTGGTCGTTTTCAGTACTAGTAAGTTAGTAACATACAGAAAATGGGATTTGGGGAGTTGACAACACCCAGAAAGACCCAAGAAGACGCAGCAGCCCCTTGTCCCTTCTGTAACGTAGGTGTGCTTGGGAGAGCACAGCAGTCGTCCGAAGCGCGCCCGGCCCTGGCCGTGTGAGGGCAAACACTGTCCCACGCAGAGCAGATCCTCTCGGGGAGGGCACGCAGCCTGTCCTTAACCAGGGGGTGACATGCCCTCAGATCGGGAACGTCACACAGAGGAGCGTGGTCCTGGGCTTGGCCAGCACATTTGGGATGACTCAGGATGGGCTTTCTGAGACGTGGTCTCATCTGTGCAGCCGGTAAGCCCGGTTGCAGGCAGCACCTTCCGTGACCATCCATACAACTGAGCCGTGTAGACACAGCTGAGCCCTTGTCCGAGCCTGTCCATGCCCGTCCATACAGCTGAGCCTGTGTCCACTCCTGTCCACGCAGCTGAGCCTGTGTCCACAACTATCCACACAGCTGAGCCCATGTCCACACCCGTCCATGCCCGTCCACACAGCTGAGCCCATGTCCATGGCCGTCCATGCAGATAAAGCCATGTCCACAGCAGGCGTGGGCCAGCACCTCACAAGCTTCACCTCCTATATGGCTGTTTCCCCCACAGTAAAATGGCCTTATTGTTCTATTTTGGTAACAAATTAAAAAAAAATTTGTATAAAAATTCTAACAAAGCTTTAAGGTATGAGAAAGAAAAAATCACCAGAAATCTGTAACTATGGCAAGCCACTCGATGACCAGCACTTACGCATCAGCGCACACGCACGTGCACACCACCACGCAGACAGGACAGCGTTGCCCATGGAGATGTCATCACGGCCGCAGGAGTCTCCCAGAAAGCCGTGATCGGCCTCGGGTCCACCTTCCCCTGCACCTGCACCTCAGATGTGCTCCGGGCTTTCCCTGATTCCATGAGCCTCATGCAGTGACACACGTGGGCACACGTACGTGTGTAGGTGGGCAACCGCACGTGGAGGCTGTGTGTACCTGGTCCGAGACAGAGAACGGCATCGTGTCTCGTCTGCAGTGTCTTTGTTTTCCTCACTTAATGTGTTCCTGTCCACTGGGACAGGTCCCATCACCAGAGCGATGGCCGGAAGCTGGCCTCGGCTGGGACAGGTCCCGTCACTGGAGTGATGGTCGCACACTGGCTGCTGACACGAGCCCAGCCAACCTTCCACTTCCCTGAGGCAGACGCTCCCTGAGGAGGGGGCAGCGGGTCTCCCGGTCTGCCCACCACTCGTGGCTCCGCCTGCGCCAAGGCTGTCCTCTCTATGAGGCCCCGCTGAGGGGCCTGGCGCCCTCCGGGCTGGGATTGCCCCTTGGTGGTGGCCAGGCCCCGTCTTGGTTCTCACCGGTGGGTGTGGGGTGACGTCTCATGCTGCCTCGGTTGTGTGTTCCGAGTCTTCACGGCGTGCCCAGGTTCGCCCGACAGTCGCCGTGCTGACCTCTGTCCGTTTGCTCCTGTTGGGTGGTTTGTCCCAAGCTAATGCACTTGCTGACCCTCTTCCCAGACCGGACACTGTCCTCTTCACCCCCAACTTTGGCTGCCTTGGGTTACGGCGCCATTTTATGGGAGAAGTTCTGTCACCTGACCACTCAGCTTTCTGGCCCCAGGCTTGGCGTCTGTGCCAAAGTTGCCCATCCTGAGACGGCCCCACAGACGCCCCTAAAACCTTGTGCCCTCATGTTCACGCTTCTGCCGCTGTGTTGAAGGTCGTCGTGCAGGACATTTCCATCCATCGGGGCTCTTCCTGAGACCTCTCCTTTGTCCCACCGATCTCTGGAGCAGAACACGGAGGGTAGCGCCATCCGCCACCGCCACACGCTCAGACGCACACGCGGACGGGACGAGCGGTTTCAAATGATGAGACTATGACAGCAGGTTTGGGGAGGGGCCCTGTGAGCAGGACGAGGCCAGGATCGCACAGGCAGACCCAGTGGGGCTCCGTTCTGGTTCGGGGCTGCAGGGCCCTTGGGGTTCACTGTGTTATCATGATGTGTGCCCACGGGGAGGCCATCCACATTCATTTGTGTCGAATAGTTTGTTTTAATAAACAGAAAAAATAACTTCTCATAATGCATAAAATCCTAGAATCTTCCCTAAACTTAAACCAGAATTTTCTTTAAAACAGATCAACTATACGGATGAGTAAGTTCCAGGGATCTGTTGTCCAACAAAGTACCTGCGGTGGCAGCAGAGTACCATGCACGTGTCCTTCCCCACGGCACGTGGTCCACATTGCACGAGCGTCACTGAGGATGAAGCTGGAACGTTTCCTTTGGTTTGATCGTGTGTGTGCATTGCTGTGTGTACACGTGTGATCGTGTGTGTGCATGTGCTGTGTGTACACATGTGCACGTGCGTGTCTCCTGTGGCACATGTGTCCTGTGTACAAGCCCATGTGAACACGTGTGTGCATGTACTCCATGAGCATGTGTGCACACGTATGTGTCCTGTGCCACATGTGTGCACATGCTGTGTGTACACGTGTCCAAGCATTGTGTCCTGTGACACGCGTGTCCTGTGTAGAAGCCGTGTGTGCATGTGTGTTCATGTACCCTGTGTGTGCACACATGTGTCCTGTGACGCGTATATGTGCACACGCATGTCCTAGGACATGTATGTGCATTGCTGTGTGTCCTTGTGTGCGCACGTGTGCCCCGTAGCACACGTGTCCTGTGTACAAGCCCTTGTGAGCATGTGTGTGCATGTACTCTATGAGCATGTGTGCACACACGTGTGTCCTGTGGCACACGTGTGTTCACAAGCCCGTGTGGACATGTGCGGCATGTGCGTGTGTGAGTGTGGATGTGGTCTGCTTCTCCTAAGTCCTGATCCGATGGCCACCTCCCCAGGTAGGCGGAGGGAACAGCACCTTCCAGGGGCCACAAAGCACGGAGTCCCTGCAGCTGGTCACCACGTCTGGTCCCCGTGCAGAATGGCCCTTGGCCTCCTTTGTGAGGACCCGATAAGACCCCATGTCACGGCCTGATTCTGCTCCCCAGGATCCGCAGCCACGGGCTTCATTCTGCAGCGGAGCCCGGTCATGGGGTCCCTCACAGCAGCACAGTGGGGACAGGTTCTGCTCCGCCGGTGCCCGGCTGGGGGGCCTGGTACCTGGGCATACCCCCACGATGAGGGCGGGGGCTCTGTCCCAGGCCCGGGTCCCAGCTCCCAAGTGAGGCAGCCTGGGGGACGCGGGGCCTTGTGCACCCCGGGGTGCAGGAATAGCAGCAGAACCAGAGCCCCGAGTCAGCCTCTCCGGGGAGCCTCCAGACCCTGCACCAATCTGCGGGTGTGTACACTGTGGTGTCCGGACCCACACTGGACTGCGGACCCTGAACTCAAGCCAGCCAGGGGTTCGACTCAGTGATGTCCCTCAGCAGGTGGTTTCCTGGGGGCCGGCTCTCCAGAGCGCAGCTGAGCAGGGAGGGGTCAGCCTGCCGCTGGCCGTCTGCAGTGCTCGGGGAGGCTGGCCTGGGGGAAACAAGGCTGTATGTCCCCGGCATCCACCAAGGTACGAGGACACAGTCCACCAGTCTCTCGGGGGCTGTGGGTCCAAGCCACAGGTCTCAGGAGGCCTGTTCTTACTCTAGATCCTGGAAAGTGCTTAGAGACGGTCTTTGATTCCTCGAGGACGTCGATCCCTACCGTCCTCCTGCACGACCGAAATGGATACCACTCATCCCCACTCCACACAGCACAGAGAGTCTGCAAGCCCTGGGGCTCTCCTGCCCCCTGGTTACCTGGGACTTCAAGAGGGAGGAGGCTGGGGGCTCCCGTGTCTGAACAAGCATTGGCCGGGCTCCCACCCAGACCCAGAAAGCCTCTCCAGTGCCTTACCCCTTCCGCCCGCCCAGCAGGACCACGGGGGCAGCCCTGTTCCTTCCAGTGCGACCCAGAGCTCTGGCCTTACAGAGGCTGGGGGGACTCACCCTGGAGCAGGGGCTATGGGAGCCCGTGGGTCTCCCTGGTCCTGGCTGCACTCCTAACAATGCTGGCTCCCAGCTGTGGGCAGGGCTGTCATCTGTCCCTCCTGCAGATGCCACCCGGAAAGACCTCTCTTCATGCAGACCATGACCTGAGCCTCACCCGCTTTCTTCCTGGTCATGGGTCGGGACCCAAGCACTGGGGGATGCCGAGCGCTGTCACTCTTGTAGGCTCAGGACGATGATAAAACCTTCAGGATAGGGGTTTAGGCAAACCCATTTCTGAGGTAAAACCCTTTCTGTGTGGTGCTTTGGGCAGCAGACCATTCCTCCAGCGGTTCAAGCTCAGGAAAGTTGCTCTGTCTGGAAACCTCAGTCTCTCCGGCTGAAGATGGACCGTCCGGCTGGGCAGAGCCCCTCTGTTTCCAGGGTTCCGCTCCAACTCTGCCCTCGGCCCCCAGGCTTCGAAGGTGCCAATGACACCTTACTCTGCGGCTTCTTCTTCTCTCCATTACGTGAGACGGACACCAGCTGAGCATGCGAGCTGCTCCCTGTGCCCATCCCGGCCAACACATAAATGACCTGTGTGTCCGTGGGGCTCATGTCTGTGTCTCCAGAGGGACGCTTGGTCTGGGAAGAAAGGTGCTGCTTGTCGACCCCGACATGCCTGACGCTCAGAAAGGTCCTGGCACCGGGAAAGCTCTGGAAGGCAAGTGTGGACTCTCGGCTGAAGTGAGGACTGGAGCCGCCGCTGGTGGCCCCAGGGACCGCCACTCCGGCGTCGCTATGGGCTGGGCTTCCAAAGGAATGACTGGGGTGGGGTGGGAAGAGACGCCCCCCCGACGCACCCATCTGCCTCGGAGCCCACTCCACAGAGGTGACGCCCTCAGCCTCGCGCAGGCGTCCTCCGAGGGCTTCAGCGTCCCAGGCAGCGGGGTCTGCGCTGGAGGAGAAATGACTCGGCCAAGCCCCCACAGACCCCAGACACCACAGACCTTCGGGGTTTCACACTACTCGGCCTGCGCAGGAAGAAAGCAATGTCCAGTCACTAGAATGAAGAAGTCCGTAAGAATGGCCTCAGGATGGAGCACAGCAGGATTGGGGCCACGGGGTTAAGTCTCCTGAAGGACACGGGGACGAGGGGCATGTGAGGCCACCTGGGAGGCTCCAGCATCACGTCCAGGGGCTCCCACCTGGCGCCAACCCGCTTCGTGGGACCATGAGTGTGTAAGCTTCAGGTGATATGTGGGTGCTGACCACGTCCTGACCACAGAGTGACCGACACAGACGGCCTCCCTGTAAGCCGGGAGGACATGGACGTCCACACCACGGGCTTCCCTGGGAGGACATGGACGTCCACACCACGGGCTTCCCTGAGACGACATGGACGTCCACACCACGGGCTGCCCCAGGAGGACGCGGACGTCCACACCACGGGCTGCCCCGGGAGGACGCGGACGTCCACACCACGGGCTGCCCCGGGAGGACGCGGACGTCCACAC